>NC_134484.1:82779930-82915433 GCF_040206685.1 Ascaphus truei
ACCCCCGAAACCGGAGGTACCAAAAGACAGTTTAAAAGCACATTACCAAAGTGGCTTTTTTTCTGCCATGCAAGTCAATGGCAGAAACCTGAACTTTAACATCACCCTGACTCCGTTCTGTTGCCACGAGAGGGTCGCAATTTGCCATGCAATCCCGCCGCAACTAGGACTACATGGTCACCGAATACGAGCCCTCTACGTCAAACAGAACCGGAGTTGTGGGTTCCAGGTTTCTGCTAATTCTGACTTAGCCGTTTCAAAGCTTTCTCCGCCATTGCCCTCAATGGTAGGACCCTCCTCGCAGGCGTGACCCTTTCTCGTCACCATTACTGCTGGGACCCTGTTGGGGTCAAGTGAGGAGGTTCCTAACATCTTGGGGCAAAATGAATTTTATTTCTAGGTGCCCTAGAACAGAAGTTCCCACGCCAATTGACCTAGTTCCCACGCCAATTGCCGTAGTTCCTACGCCAATTGCGCGACCATCCAGTTAAATACAGTGCAGCAAGCCTCTACAGTACATTTGTTACACTGGCAAAGGAGCAAATGGAAACAATGTGAGGCAATTCAACATGGTCTTTTATTGGTGGAGTCAGTACAAAAACATTTATTTACAATATTGAAACATTTAAAGTGCACAGCAATTCTAACCATCAACACACAATAATACATTCTGCAGCCTTTATTAAATTCTTCTGCCACAAAACATTTTTGGTGCATGGGGCACAGGGAGTTAAAGTGACTTGCTTTTTATGTACTGTATTTGGGGGTTGTCTTTGGGGGTTTATTCATCAAATTATTATGATGAACTGCCTTTTGAAATGACACTGCTGTTAACTATTTCAGCCACACACCTCCAGAGTTTTTAATCCCTCCCTAGCCAAGCGTCAATCGGCTGAGTCACCCTAGCCTACTGTACCATCCCCCTCTCTCCACTGGGTCGTTGATCTTCTGCATATTGCCATTGTGTTCTTAATCCGCCCATAGCCGAGCTACAAACACTCAGCACGCCTGCGTCTAATCACACCACCTCCCTCCCCCAACCCTTAGAGGCCTGTTGTTTGAACGGTAATGCTTTGAAAAATCCCCTCTCGAATTTGAAATGTAAATCTGATGTGCACAGCACAGTGAGAATTGAGAGTACACTGATACAGTATTTCATCAGGGTGTGAAAATATTTGTCAGTCACTATGGTTTACAGTCACATGTTTTTAATACAATATAGTACATTCTTTAATATCTTTAAAATAAAAATATATCAATCCTGTAAACGGTATACTGTAAGTACATATAATGTAAAATAACCCGTTCTGTGGGTCTGAGCGGGTTGAAATTTACCTGGTCCTCATGCAGGAGGACCCTTGCCATAGTGGCAAAATATCAGCCTTCCAAGACCCCCGAAACCGGAGGTACCAAAAGACAGTTTAAAAGCACATTACCTAAGTAGCTTTTTTTCTGCCATGCAAGTCAATGGCAGAAACCTGAACTTTAACATCACCCTGACTCCGTTCTGTTGCCACGAGAGGGTCGCAATTTGCCATGCAATCCCACCGCAACTAGGACTACATGGTCACCGAATATGAGCCCTCTAGGTCAAACAGAACCGGAGTTGTGGGTTCCAGGTTTCTGCTAATTCTGACTTAGCCGTTTCAAAGCTTTCTCCGTCATTGCGCTCAATGGTAGGACCCTCCTCGCCGGCGTGACCCTTTCTCGCCGCCATTACTGCTGGGACCCTGTTGGGGTCAAGTGAGGAGGTTCCTAACATCTTGGGGCAAAATGAATTTTATTTCTAGGTGCCCTAGAACAGAAGTTCCCACGCCAATTGACCTAGTTCCCACGCCAATTGCCGTAGTTCCTACGCCAATTGCGCGACCAGCCAGTTAAAAAACAGTGCAGCAAGCCTCTACAGTACATTTGTTACACTGGCAAAGGAGCAAATGGAAACAATGTGAGGCAATTCAACATGGTCTTTTATTGGTGGAGTCAGTACAAAAACATTTATTTGCAATATTGAAACATTTAAAGTGCACAGCAATTCTAACCATCAACACACAATAATACATTCTGCAGCCTTTATTAAATTCTTCTGCCACAAAACATTTTTGGTGCATGGGGCAAGGGGAGTTAAAGTGACATTTTAAGTAACATCTCCTTTATTAAAGAAACCCAGTACTGTATACAGTACAGTACAGTGGGATGGTGCGCAACACTGTCAGTCAGACCTGCACCAGTTCAGTCCTAGAAGGCAGCAAACAGGGCAGATTTTCAGGGCAACATTGAAAACCATGCCTGTTTGCAGCCCTCAGGGACTGGAGTTGTGCATGTCCTGTGAAAAAAAACACACAACAACATCTCCTTTGTTTATGTACAGCAGGTACTGTAGGGCAAAACATGTAGAGTACAATACAGTTCAGCACAACAGTATGGTCTCACTGACAGTCCTCCACATTGTCCATCCATGGCCGATTCCTTGCATGGCGCAAAACGCCATTAATGCAGTCTCTAACGCCTTTCATTACAGGATCTGTAACTGTATAAAAGCGCCGCAATTCTTCCACAATGTTTTTCCTTAAATTGGCAGGAAGGGCCTTTTTTACGCGATTCCCATCGTAGTTCACTTTGAACACCCACTCGCAGTACAACGTGTAGGTAACATGGTGCTTAAAAATGATCAAGGCATACTTGTGGGGTACACCAGCACTCATCACCCTATACTTCTCCCTAAGCGCCACTGTCAGATCACGCAGGGTGATGTCGGGCACTATTTCGATGCGAGCGGGTGTAGGTCTTTTGGGAGCGGGTGTGCT
The DNA here is from genome assembly GCF_040206685.1 of Ascaphus truei. NCBI lineage: Eukaryota > Metazoa > Chordata > Amphibia > Anura > Ascaphidae > Ascaphus > Ascaphus truei. The sequence continues at coordinate 82,782,735 of NC_134484.1, forward strand.
TGTGGCGACGGGCGATGGTAGGATGTCTGGGAGGAAGCTTTCCTCCGGCCGTGGTCGCCGTGTTGTCTCCTGGCGTGGTCTTGACGGGGTTGTCATGTCCTCCTCAACGGCATACATGTACACTACATCTTCTGGTGGAGGTGGCGCGCTTGGTGATGGAAGGGTAGGTCCCATTCATCACATCCACGTCACCCTCCTGCTCCGGCGTCGGGGAAACAGGGGCATTAGCACCGAGCAAATAATGTATGCCTGCAATGTCAGCCTCTATCTTCTCCATCCGTTGATCCATCCGTTGCTCCATTTGTAGCATCCGTTGCTCCACATTTAGCATTGTCTCCAGAAGCAGATCTATCTTTGCTAGCACAATAGAATTCCTGGGGAGATCCACAGTTATTCCATTCAGCATTCGGTCTAACGAATTGCTTCTTTTGCATGACGTCTGGACATCTGGGGGGATGGGTGCAACGGAGGATGAGATGGGGGTTCCATGGAGAGAAGCAGCATCGATGGAGAGTGGAGGAGGTGACCTGTGGATACCCGGTAGAGGAGAAGCAGTAGCGTCGAAGAGGGATGGAGAAGGTGACCTTTGGATTTCAGGCGAGAAGCAGAGTCGTCTAAGAGCAAAGGAGAAAGTGACCCGTGGATTTCAGAGGCGGCAGCATCGTCAGATGGAACCGGAGAAGATGGGGGTGGAGAAGACGGGATGAAGATTTCCGGGACAGCTAAAGCAGAGTCGTCGAAGCATATGGGAAGTGGTCTGCGGGTCCGATGGGTTGGCTGCCTTTCGTTTTGCATAGAGAGCGTATTACCGTATATCTTCTTCACATAATGAGGCTTACGTCTAAGAAAACCCTTAACCTTTGGGGTCAGCAGAAGGTTTTCTTTATTGGCCTTAGCCTGTCACTTTACCCTTGGCGTGGAAATGGCTCCTGGCTTTCGCTTTTTCAGCATGACAGGCACGGCAGAGGTGAGAGGGTTCTTGCGTCCATAGAACCGGGGATGCTCCATGGAAGCAGGTGGCACAATGCAGTACAGTATCTGGACAAGGGCAAGTTCAGATAAAGATCCTGGAGTGGCGGCCTATGCAAAGTGTGTAACCTTTTATGCATGGCGGCCAGGTACAGGTGTTGAAAGTGGGCGTGTGAGTCTATAAATACATATACATGTATGTGAGTCTATAAATATATCTATGTGAGTCTATAAATACACCATTCATTTTGTGTATTGACTGCACATAGAATACACATCGACTAAACATCGAATATACATTCTTGTGTTTGTATTTCTTTCCACTCGCAGCAATGCCTGTTAAAAAGATTTCAAAGGATCTCAGCATGCGAATTAAGGAGATGTACAGGAGCGGACACCGAATTGCTGCTATCCAACGCTGGTTAGCTACTTCTGACCTCGTTGTGCCATTAACCACCGTGAGCTATCATGCACAAGGAAAAAACAGAGACCGGAAAAAGGCACCAAGGGTAACAAACGCGTAAGTATATTTATAAAACTTAACAAAAAAAAATATAGAAAACTGTACTGTACTGTACAGTACATCTACAGTACAGTTCTGTATCTACTGTAATACTGTTGTTATTTCTGTTGATTTATATTACAACATACTGTACAGTAGTTTGTCTATTTATATTTATAGTACAGCAGTATACATTTTTTGTATATTTCAATTAATCTTACAACGGTATACTGTATACTGATAAGGATGTACTGTATATTTATAATTATATTACAACAGTATATTTATTTTGTATATTTATATTTATAGTACAACAGTATATATATTTTGTCTATTTATATTTAATGTACTGTATATTACAACATTACATTTATATACATTTTATATTGCAGCATATTAATAAAACAATATAATTTCTTTACATTGTAGGGAGACAACTGTTCTGGTGGCCAAAATAAGTGAGGAGAATGATGAGAGGAGTGCATTAAGGGTCACATACACTCTGCAGGAAAAGCACAATCTGACTGTATCCGAGACCAGCATAAAGAAGATGAGACGCAGTATTGGATGGAAATATGGACGTGTGAGGTTAGTACTGGACAGTACAGGAGGTAAAATTGTTGTTTAGCAAACTGTACTGCACTGTGCCGCTAAAAAAAAAAATTCCTTGTCATTACAGAGCGTACCCCATGATACGGGACGCAAACAAAATCAAAAGAGTGGTCCAGGCCCAGGCATGGATCGACAGTGGGGAGACTTTCCAGGATTGCATCTTCACTGATGAGTCTACTGTGTCACTGGAGAGATTTGCAAGATTTGAGTTCCACAAAAAAGGCTGCTTATCTTTGAAGCCGCGGCCAAAACACCCTGTGAAGCTGCATGTGTGGGGTGCCATCTCTAGGCGTGGACCAGGATGCATTGTCATCTTTGAAGGTAAAATTTATCAAATATAATGTCGCCTAATGCACTGTACTGTACTTGACTAGTGTTGCCTTGTCGTATGCACTGTACTGTACTATTGTGCAGTTTTTTGAGCACTTTTCTTTTCTTGCTATAGGAATCATGAATAAAGCTTTCTTCCAAGACAACATTGTGCCCGAGATAGTGCAATACATCACACACGACTTCACCAATGGTCACCGCTTCTACCAGGACAACGATCCCAAGCACACTGCGTCAACGGCGCATATCCTTGAGCGCGGCATCAACTGGGTGAAGACGCCAGCGGAGTAAGTGCAGTAGACCGTGTCCCATTTTTGTTCCCCACTGTTTTTAGCTCTTAAACCAATTGTCCTTTCTTTCCAATGACAGGTCGCCAGACTTCAATCCGATCGAAATGGTCTGGCATCAGCTGAAGGACCATATCCGGAAAGTGGTGAAACCCTCCAAAAAGGACGAGTTTTTGAAAGGCATACTGAGTTTTTGGAACGATGTACTCACCGTGGAACGCTGCAATAAATATATAGACCATATTGCCACTGTGTTGCCCATTCTCATCGCGCGTAATGGGCAAGCATCAGGAAAGTAGTACTGTGCTGTAATATTGTATGTACAGTATGTTACAGGTAAGTATGGCAAAGATTTTTTGTTTCCAGATAGTAAGAGTACTAGTACTGTATACAGTAGTTAGTTTTTTCTTTACAGAGAGAGAGCAGCACCAGCCATCAGGTTACAGTACATCGAATTTAACAGTAGTCAGAGTATACAGTAGTTCCAGTACAGTATACAGTACACTAGTTTGACAGTACTACAGTAACTGCCTACTACAGTAACTGCCCCATTTTTTTTCTTTCCAGACAAAGCTGCACCACCCACCTACAGTAGTTCTGCCATAATACAGTACAGTAACTGCACAATTTTTTGGTTTTCTTGACGTTCCAGGAAAAACGGTGGCCTAGGGGGATGGGGGCGTTGTGTCCAGTCAAATCTGCTTGTACAGTCAAATGTACAGTATATAAACAGCAGCAATGATGTACACAAAACCTCTCCTCTCTCAATGAACTACTGTACTGCAGACAGAATGAGGAAAAGATAAAGACTAAAGAAAAATTAATTTTACTATACAGTACAGTATATAGAGTACAGTATATTATACAGTACATTACAGTACTGTACTGTATATACTGTAGTATTAAATAATATTCTTATAAATGTGCATTACTCATGTTTCCCCATGTTTTACAAAGGTTTTCCAAATGGTTATCCAATTTCAAGCTGCCAAAATAACTTAATAAAGACTGCATAACTGGATGTATTATTCCTGATTATTTTTATATTTGTATTTATTGGTTCCTGATAAAATAAAATAAATATTTATTCACTTTCCTGCGAATCATAATCATTGACAGCCACCCCTACAGTGCACTAATGAATTATTTTATTTATTTATTTATAAAATATTTTACCAGGATTTATATATTTTTATTTTAAAGATATTAAAGAATGTACTGTATTGTATTAAAAACATGTGACTGTAAACCATAGTGACTGACAAATATTTTCACACCCTGATGAAATACTGTATCAGTGTACTCTCAATTCTCACAGTGCTGTGCACATCAGATTTACATTTCAAATTCGAGAGAGGATTTTTCAAAGCATTACCGTTCAAACAACAGGCCTCTAAGGGTTGGGGGAGGGGGATGGTGTGATTAGACGCAGGCGTGCTGAGTGTTTGTAGCTCGGCTATGGGCGGATTAAGAACACAATGGCAATACGCAGAAGATCAACGACCCAGTGGAGAGAGGGGGATGGTACAGTAGGCTAGGGTGACTCAGCCGATTGACGCTTGGCTAGGTAGGGATTAAAAACTCTGGAGGTGTGTGGCTGAAATAGTTAACAGCAGTGTCATTTCAAAAGGCAGTTCATCATAATAATTTGATGAATAAACCCCCAAAGACAACCCCCAAATACAGTACATAAAAAGCAAGTCACTTTAACTCCCTGTGCCCCATGCACCAAAAATGTTTTGTGGCAGAAGAATTTAATAAAGGCTGCAGAATGTATTATTGTGTGTTGATGGTTAGAATTGCTGTGCACTTTAAATGTTTCATTATTGTAAATAAATGTTTTTGTACTGACTCCACCAATAAAAGACCATGTTGAATTGCCTCACATTGTATTCATTTGCTCCTTTTCCAGTGTAACAAATGTACTGTAGAGGCTTGCTGCACTGTTTTTTAACTGGCTGGTCGCGCAATTGGCGTAGGAACTACGGCAATTGGCGTGGGAACTAGGTCAATTGGCGTGGGAACTTCTGTTCTAGGGCACCTAGAAATAAAATACATTTTGCCCCCAGATGTTAGGACGCTCCTCACTTGACCCCAACAGGGTCCCAGCAATAATGGCGACGAGAAAGGGTCACGCCGGCGAGGAGGGTCCTACCATTGAGCGCAATGGCGGAGAAAGCTTTGAACCGGCTAAGTCAGAATGAGCAGAAACCTGGAACCCACAACTCCGGTTCTGTTTGACCTAGAGGGCTCATATTCGGTGACCATGTAGTCCTAGTTGCGGCAGGATTGCATGGCAAATTGCGACCCTCTCGTGGCAACAGAACGGAGTCAGGGTGATGTTAAAATTCAGGTTTCTGCCATTGGCTTGCATGTCAGAAAAAAAGCCACTTTGGTAATGTGCTTTTAAACTGTCTTTTGGTACCTCCGGTTTCGGGGGTCTTGGAAGGCTGATATTTTGCCACTATGGCAAGGGTCCTCCTGCATGAGGACCAGGTAAATTTCAACCCGCTCAGACCCACAGAACGGGTTATTTTACATTATATGTACTTACAGTATACTGTATACAGGATTTATATATTTTTATTTTAAAGATATTAAAGAATGTACTATATTGTATTAAAAACATGTGACTGTAAACCATAGTGACTGACAAATATTTTCACATCCTGATGAAATACTGTATCAGTGTACTCTCAAATCTCACAGTGCTGTGCACATCGGATTTACATTTCAAATTCGAGAGGGGATTTTTCAAAGCATTACCGTTCAAACAACAGGCCTCTAAGGGTTGGGGGAGGGGGGTGGTGTGATTAGACGCAGGCGTGCTGCGTGTTTGTAGCTCGGCTATGGGTGCATTAAGAACACAATGGCAATACGCAGAAGATCAACGACCCAGTGGAGAGAGGGGGATGGTACAGGAGGCTAGGGTGACTCAGCCGATTGACGCTTGGCTAGGGAGGGATTAAAAACTCTGGAGGTGTGTGGCTGAAATAGTTAACAGCAGTGTCATTTCAAAAGGCAGTTCATCATAATAATTTGATAAATAAACCCCCAAAGACAACCCCCAAATACAGTACATAAAAAGCAAGTCACTTTAACTCCCTGTGCCCCATGCACCAAAAATGTTTTGTGGCAGAAGAATTTAATAAAGGCTGCAGAATGTATTATTGTGTGTTGATGGTTAGAATTGCTGTGCACTTTAAATGTTTCAATATTGTAAATAAATGTTTTTGTACTGACTCCACCAATAAAAGACCATGTTGAATTGCCTCACATTGTTTCCATTTGCTCCTTTGCCAGTGTAACAAATGTACTGTAGAGGCTTGCTGCACTGTTTTTTAACTGGCTGGTCGCGCAATTGGCGTAGGAACTACGGCAATTGGCGTGGGAACTAGGTCAATTGGCGTGGGAACTTCTGTTCTAGGGCACCTAGAAATAAAAATCATTTTGCCCCAAGATGTTACGAACCTCCTCACTTGACCCCAACAGGGTCCCAGCAGTGATGGCGGCGAGAAAGGGTCACGCCGGCGAGGAGGGTCCTACCATTGAGCGCAATGGCAGAGAAAGCTTTGAACCGGCTAAGTCAGAATGAGCAGAAACCTGGAACCCACAACTCCAGTTCTGTTCGACCTAGAGGGCTCATATTCGGTGACCATGTAGTCCTAATTGCGGCAGGATTGCATGGCAAATTGCGACCCTCTCGTGGCAACAGAACGGAGTCAGGGTGATGTTAAAGTTCAGGTTTCTGCCATTGGCTTGCATGTCAGAAAAAAAGCCACTTTGGTAATGTGCTTTTAAACTGTCTTTTTGTATCTCCGGTTTCGGGGGTCATGGAAGGCTGATATTTTGCCACTATGGCAAGGGTCCTCCCGCATGAGGACCAGGTAAATTTCAACCCGCTCAGACCCACAGAACGGGTTATTTTACATTATATTCGCGCAATTGGCGTGGGAAATACTTAGGGCCGCGGTCAAGTTTACGGGCAATTGGCGTGGGAACTTCTGTTCTAGGGCACCTAGGAATAAAATTATTTTTGCCCATAGATGTTAGGCACTGTACAGTATACCACTGTACAGTATACTGTGGAAGACACATAATGAAACGATACTGAATATGTAGAATAAATACATAGTTTTATTTATTCAGAGTTTATTACACAGTATACTGTACGGCCGGAAAACATCAGCATACAGTACAATATTATCCATCGAAATCCCCCCATTAGCCGTTTTCTTTTATGAGAAAAAACAAAAAGAAAAGTTTTAATGTACAGTAATGGTCAGCCCCCTAAAGAAGTACCCAGCTAGCCCCACCAAAATAATACGGCAACAAGACAGTACTCACCATTGAATTTCCCATTCAGCTTGCGCCGGCGCCTGTCCACTGCCAGTCCAGCTTTCTTCATCATCCACGTCGATAGTTGGCAGAGGGACTAGTCCACCTGTAGTCAGCAGGTGAGGCTGGAAATCGCTTAGGTACATGCAAGCTTCATCAAAACTGCACGCCAAATCCAGCTCAGCCTCAGGCTCAGGGTTGTCACTGACAGTGGGACCATCATTGGAAGCCGGTGCTGGTGCTGGTGCATTGCTTGGCAGCGACTGTCGCGTCTTAGTTGGTTTTAACACGACCCTTTGCCCTTTGCCGCCTCCATGATCATAGATACGGGAAAAACCCGGTGATACACACCAATACCCTCCAACAAATTGGGGCTCAATACGGTGAAAACAGGGGTCACTACATAACCTTTTCCTTACTGCACGCTTCCACGTATGAGGAGTTGGCGAAAATTTGTAAAAGTCATATTTTTCGTTAAAATACTGATAAATTTGAGCAACTGTTGCCATCTTATCCTCTGTTGCATTAATCGCGTAACTTCTGTCAGGTTTTTGGAAAGTGGGCTGCACTTGAACACTCATGGTGGGTCTCTGCAGAATAGTGTAACACAAACTGAAACTGGTCTTTGTCTTTCTTTAATATGAAAAGCCTAAATTGATACATTTTGGCAACTCTTCCTTCAGTCTCAAGGCCAAGGCCAAGTTACAATGGCACACTGTGGTAGGTACAGCATCTTTTTTAAATGAAACACCTGCAAGCCGACACATTACTGATTCGGCGCATTACAAGTCATGAATTTATGCCATCTGGCGGACACGCGAAGCATTGCAGCCTAGTAAATCCTGAACCATTATCAATTAACACATCAACCGCGCGTCAGCCGGGCATGCGCCTGGCTGGGAAGGCAAAAGGAGCCCGGCATGCTCCAGGTGAACAGCGTGGCATTCCAGGAACATGCCAGGTAAAAGCTGGTGATTAGTAAGAATAAAAGCTGCCGCAGCATTACTATTGGGCTACTGTTTTGCTCAAGCCTAGGGATATAGGTGTCTTACTCCATTAGTGGGTGTGGGGTGGGCTCTCTTCATTTAGTGCTCATTACACACACTCACTGTGGGGTTCCTCAACCTTTATTTGCTATCCCAAACTATGGCTATAAGGTGAGCATCAAAGCCTATACTGCACGTAAACCCTTATTGAAGATACATTTTTTCCTGGACTATTATGCTATATGGCTATCTGTCTCCGGATATTAGAAGCAGCTATTGGGGATTCATTTCCCATTCTCACGGTACTGCACACAAAACTGGGTGGGCAGGCCTTCTTTTGTGCAGCTTCAGAGGTCTGGAACTCGCTATTGCCAGAGCTCAGCTGTATATCTATTTTATCACACTTTCGGGCTCGGTGTAAATCTTACCTCTTCCTTCTGGCTTTCCCTGTCTAATAAGATAATTGTATATCACTTGCATTTGTTTATCTGCAAAGTATTGCGATGCCCCTTTAAGTGGAGATATGTTTTTACGCAAAAACTAAATGATGATGCTAATGATGATGCACTCTGCTCTGTGTCTCTTCCTCTTTCTCTGCCACACTTCTCTGTGCCTAGTGTATCTCTCTTCTCCTCTGCTCTGTCTCTTTGTTTCTCAACTTACTATGTCAATGTGAAATTGCAACTTTAAGAGTAGAAATACAGAAAAATTCTTCTTGTCACAGTGTTCCCTCTCAGGCCAAAGCAAGAATCGAGAACAAGATTTTTTTTTTGTTTGTTTGTTGAGTTTTGCGCATGGAGATTTGAGCTGCAGTTTGGGTTAACACATGTTCTCAAAGGGAAGGGGTTGGAATTGGGGGAATCCTGAGCCCCCCCATCTTACAGTTTTAGTCATAGTCATACTGGAAAAATCCACTGAGCAGAATGCTTCGTTATTCCAGTTAAGTAAAATGGAGGAGAGACCCACTATAGATGGGACAATCCTGGTCCCTCACAAACATAATTTCCTACCAGAAAAATAACAAAAATAACAGAGCACACTGAGGTAATTACTAATAATTTTATACTAGATAAAACTTATCCAGACATCATTCAGTATCTAAACTTTAGCTCTCAAGCAAACACAAGTGTACCATATGTATAATGGCATCAACAGGTGGTCCATGTCCCCACCTAGCCTCAGCATCACAAACTCAACCGGAAGCAGGGCAACGGCAGAAGCAAAAGACCCTCTTTTAGCACCAATACTTACCCACAAACTACTCTTTTCTTATAAATGTGGTAAACATCTAAAAGACAAATTGATTACAGCAGATATTGGAGGCACTTTACAGTTCCAAACCTTCCTTGGTACCCCAAGAAAAGGTTGTTGTTGTTGCTGCAGCTGCAGACAATGTGATAGCATACAGAAAGGATGTAATTTCTCTCATCCATGCTCTAGGCGCACATTCAACATCCATAGGTTCAATATCTGTCTATCAAGAAATGTAATCTTTCTTATTAAATGCTCGATGGGGACAACACATCTGAGCACCTTGTTCAGCCACGATCAGCTGCAATGTCTGTTAAAAGGTGGCCCGACAGCCATGGCTGTAATGAGAGCTGTCAGATCCGCAGCAGGGACAGCAGTAGCCACCGGGGCAACTGTAGGTGGGACCACTGGCTCATCCTCGCCCTCATCCTCACTTTCTGTTTCCTCTGTGATCTCCTAGATATCCAGGGTTACATCCTGGGCTGGAGTAGCCATGATTGCCTACATAGCCAGACGGAAAACCATCCCAGCTTCGTGGAGCTCCATATCCTCCACGAGTTGCATCTTAGCCCACCGTCTGTCGGTAGACTGTAACTCTCACACTGAGTCATGATTTTCAGGTGATCTCAGGACCAACGGAAAAACCTCTCAATGAAGGGCATGGATCAGCGGGCACTGCTGGCAAAAATAGGTTAGGCTGGACTGCGCTAAAAAAATGCCATTATTAAATCATGAGCAAAGTACAGATTAAAAAGGGTGAGTCCCCCCTCGGCGCTCTAACGCGTTTCACCCCTGTGGGGCTTTGTCAAAAAGTACTATTACTCACTAAACATTGCCTTAAGTGAAGATCCGAACCGGATATGACATCACACCATTCCCTGTATGGTCCAACCCCAACCCCAACAGGTAAGTGAGAAATGGACCGCAGTATCGGAGGATGCACACCAGTCCGGATCGGATCACAAACTGCTACACACATGCGCATTGGTTACCCAAGATGAAGAGTGAAGAAAAGAAATAAAAATAATAGATAACTCTAACACAAAACATATACAAAAGTATATATATATATATACAGTATATATATATACTATTGGGTGGGAGAAACAAACATGATAATGATGTAAGCACTATCAAATATATGTCTATCCACAGCCAAAATAAATATATTTTGAAAAATTTATATAATTAAATGTGTGAACTGAAAAAATATGTATCTTATGCTATGTTAAAATCAAGTAAATGCTGGGAGGATCTAAATAAGTATAAATGAAAAATATATGTGGATATATATATGGACAGAATTGGAATAATGTTATGAAATGTATATATATATATAAAGTTACTTAATTAATTATTCAGAATATCTATATGTATATATCAAACATGAATTGTAATAATACCATTGACATCAGCTGTTGTCATTAATTAATAATCATTAAAGAAATATAATCAACTCATAAATGTTAAGCATAAGATGGCTTGTATACAAGAAAAAGAAATCAAACATGGAAACATTATGAAAATTATAAGAAATGTAAATATATGATGTTAGAAAGAATATATAAATACACATCTCCAAAGATCACTATTTTTGCCATGGTTATTAGTATAGCAGTCAAGCTTGATGTTATACGATGACTGCTGCAGAGTTCAAACCAATCCAAAACAAAAAGTATTAAAAAAAAGTTTAAATTCATCCCATATAGATAAACCATAATTTAAAGAATTATTGAGTGATCGAGATAACAATATTCAGAAATAGATGTCTCAAAAAGAGCAACCTTTCAACAAATAACAAAAATGCTACAGAAAATGTTTTATCTCCCTATCGACATTCATGCTGTTGGGGGTCAAACTATCCAGTGAAAAAATCCAAAACATTTCTTTATGATTTAGAATGTCCTGGCGATCCCCTCGTCTAATTTGGGGAGGTACATATTCAATTCCACTGAATGTAAGTAGATATAATTTGCCCATTGGGCACTCAGTGAAATGTCTCGCTACTGAAAACCTTAGGTCCTTGTTTTTTATTGACCTATTGTGTTCCATTATACGTATTTTTAATGGACGTATAGTTCTCCCGATGTAGTTCTTTCCACACCCACACGTTTATTTGTAGATGACAAATTTAGTATTGCATGTTATAAAACTTGTCAATTCGATTTTATCCCTATTCTTCTTTGTACGTATAGTTTTTATAGTTTTTGCATAGGTACATATTTTGCAATAGCCACATTTGTAGAAACCTAGAGGTGCTGTAAAGCCTTTTGTTTTAATTGAAGGTGAAACAAACAAACTAGGTGACACATAACTTGATATTGTCCTTGCTTTTCTAAATACAAATTTTGGTACATTTTGAATTGATGGTTTTAATTTAGTATGAAGGTTTAAAATGTTCCAATGTTTAGAAACAATGGTGCGAATCGCATTAGCCTGTCGGCTATATTGTGTGAGAAAACATAATGGTACGTTATGTTTACTGTCTCTGATTTTGTTTTGCATGCTCAAACGAATATCACGTGGAGTGTGAAGTACATGTTCAAAAGCCCTCTGTATATCAGTCTCCCTGTATCCCCTTTGGCTAAATCTTGAGGCTAGTTCTTTGGATTAAAGTACAAAACTGTCCATACTTAAACATATACGTTTAAGCCTCAAAAATTGTGCTTTTGGAATGCCTCTAAGTAGAGACTTTGGATGTCCACTGTTTGCCTTTAGGAATGCATTCCTTGAATTAGGTTTCCTAAATAAATCAGACTGTATATGTAAGTCCAAATCAATGTATAATTGCAAATCAAGATATTCAATTCTTTGTGAATTATATGAAGACGTAAATCGTAAATACAATTGATTATTATTAAGATAGTCCACAAACTCCCTCAATAACCCCATATCACCTTCCCAAATCAAAATCAAATCATCAATAAATCGCAGATAAAAAATAATATTCTTACGATAAGGGTTGGTGTGACTGAAAATGTGATTAAACTCCCAATAACCCATAATTAAATTTGCGTATGAAGGTGTAAATGATGTGCCCATTGCTGTTCCTCATGTCTGTAAATAATAATGTGAATCAAAAAGAAAATAATTGTGAGTTAATAAAAATAAAATTGATTCAGTGATAAATGTGGTTTGTGCAGGTGACAATTGTGATTTATTAAGAAAATATTGAACAGCTGTGATTCCTTGTGTATGATCAATAATTGTGTATAAAGAGGTGACGGCTAAGGTCACCCAAGAATAATTCGGAGACCAAGTGATATCTACAAGTGCATGAAGTAAGTGAGTTGAATCCCTGAGATATGATGGGAGCTTGTGGACTATCAGTTGCAAACAGATATCAATGTATCTTGATAGACCATCTTCCAAAGATGCAATGCTCGATATAATTGGTCGACCAGGGTGGTTGACCAGAGACTTATGGATCTTTGGGAGATGGTGGAAAATGGGGATAACAGGGTGTACATATTAACGTGTGGGTGTGGAAAGAACTACATCGGGAGAACTATACGTCCATTAAAAATACGTATAATGGAACACAGGTCAATAAAAAACAGGGACCTAAGTTTTCCAGTAAAGAGACATTTCACTGAGTGCCCAATGGGCAAATTACATCTACTTACATTCAGTAGAATTGAATATGTACCTCCCCCAATTAGACGAGGGGATCGCCAGAACATTCTAAATCACAAAGAAATGTTTTGGATTTTTTCAATGGATAGTTTGACCCCCAACGACATGAATGTCGATTGGGAGATAAAACATTTTCTGTAGCATTTTGGCATCTATTCGTCCAAGTTCTTTTCACACTCATAGTGCCAACATTTAGTGTTATAACTTGGCTACTATCTGATTATTACTGTGTTCTTGGCTATAGTTATTTGTTGAAAGATTGCTCTTTTTGAGACATCTATTTCTGAATATTGTTATCTCGATCACTCAATAATTCTTTAAATTATGGTTTATCTATATGGGATGAATTGAAACTATTTTTTAATACTTTTTGTTTTGGATTTTTTTGAACTCTGCAGCGGTCATCGTATAACATCAAGCTTGACTGCTATAATAATAACCATGGCATAAAATAGTGATCTTTGGAGATGTGTATTTATATATACTTTTTAACATCATATATTTACATTTCTCTTTTAATACCAGAATGGATACTTATCAATCAAATATATTCAACATTAGAGCTATTAGAGGATTAGATATGTCTAATATCTTTGATGATGATATAGTCATAGAAGACACTGCAAAAGAAGCTGACAACCTCTCAGACTGTTTTCACAAATTAGAAAGACTCCTTATAAAAGAAATAAAGGACCTTTGGGAAGTAGAAACCTTAGAAAGGTATATCCTGGTTAAAAGAATACCAAGAGGTTTTGCAGTTATTTAAACCACCAACTATAGATCCCATGGACGAAATCTTTCTTAAAACTTGGAATGGTCAATTGGATTTATGTTCATTTGAACTGATGAAATTGATGATTCAGTTTAGAAGGAAATCGTGGGAATTTATAGATTCTGAAATTAAAAAATTAGAAACCCAATTACAACCACACTATGATAATGAAGAGTACAAAAAATTTGCGCCCATTCTAAAAAAAAAAATTAAAGATGCAGAAAAGGAGATCAAACTTACTAAGCAAAAAAAATTCGTAGAGATAGGGAAGATTACAAGAACAACTGTTATCGTAATTAGAAGAATATGAAAATAACCAATCAAGGGCCACCTAGAACTGATAATCATCAAAGAAAGGAACCCACAAATCATCATGAAAATAATAGGTTTAACAAAAAGAATTTTAATCCTAACCCTAAAAATGGAAGGAAATTCTCATATAAGAGTAAATCTAGAGAAAGACCTCAAAAAAAACTCCAGAAAAAAATGCAGATTATGGAGGAAATGGCAAAACAGAAAATCGTTTTGATACAAAAGGCAAAAAAGATAAAAAAGAGGAAAGATTACCTGATTTAGAAAATGTATCACAAATTGAAATTGTTAATAGATTTGCACCTATTGAATGTTCAACACCTTTTTTAGAGAAGGTTCAGAAAGTAAATTGGGACAAAGAAAGAGATACGCAAAAATCACAAATAGCGAGAAAGAGAGAAAAATCACCAAACGAGGAAAGAGAGTAGGGTGCCAGACCAAAAAAAAACAAAGATTCAAATGAAATAGTCAATCAACAAGGGATCTTTAATTTAAGTAAAAAAATCTTAACATCAGCACAGATCCAAGTACTCAATAGAGGTCTATCCTTTTCTCCCTCAAATACCATGAACACATTTAATACATATATAGATGTGGGAAAATTTGTACGTAATTTATCTCTTAAAAAATATTTCATAAAACAGAAATTACATACTACATCTAATATAAATAATGTGCCATGTACTATCTCTAGTGAAACTCGTTTTACTCCCTTTAAAACGAAATCACATTTTTATCCCAGTTACCTCAAGGAAGGTTGTCTAGATATGTTTGAAAAACTGGTTCAGGACGATCTAGAAAAGCTGTCTAAACAAAATAAATATATTAAGAAAAACCTTAAGCAAGAAGAATATATGGCGATAAAAGAATTAAGAGAGGATTCTAATATTGTAATCAAAGCAGCCAACAAAGGCGTTGGATTAGTAATCTTAGATAAAGTAAATTATATAAAAGAATCCTTAAGATTATTAGATGACACAAATACCTACTTAAGACTCTGTAAAAATCCAACAGAGGATTTTCTGTATGAGTTGGAGTATCTGCTAGTTTTGGGACTCAAAAATAATTTTATTTCAAAAGAAGAATTTGAATTTATTCTGATAAAAAAAACCATATTACCTATTTTTTATTATTTACCCAAACTCCATAAAGATCCGTTAAATCCCCCAGGCCGCCCTATTATTTCTGGTGTACAATCTATGACTTCAAACTTGTCAGCATATTTGGATTTTTTTCTACAAAAAGAAGTGAAGAAACTCAAATCACATTTAAAAGACACTACTCACATTTTAAATATGTTAAATGAGATTGTATGGCTGGAGCAATATTATTTAGTCACGTGTGATGTCACTTCACTTTACACAGTTATTGATCATAAACAGGGGTGTTCAGCCATTAAATTATCTTTGGAACAAGAGGGTTTATACACTAAAGCACATATTGATTTTTTAGTATCTTTAATTCAATTCACTTTAATTCACAATTACTTTTGGTTTAATGAGGAATTATTTTTACAAATTAAGGGCACCGCCATGGGTACTAAATTTGCACCGAGCTATGCGAACCTGTTTATGGGGATGTGGGAAAACCAATTTAAATGGTCACCACACAAGTTCGGTGCAAATGTAGTACTATGGACACGTTTTGTGGATGATGTATTTTTTATTTGGAAAGGTGATAAAGACACATTATTATCATTTTTAGAATATATTAATCACAACACTTTTAATTTACACTTCCCTTCTAAATTCAGCACTAGTGAAATTGAGTTTCTTGACTTACTTATTTATATTGAAAATGGTAACATCTGTACTAAAACCTATCACAAACCAGTGTGCTGCCTTAATTATATTGAGGCAGATAGTAATCATTTAAATGTTTGGCTTGAAAATATTCCTCAAGGAGAGTTGCGTAGAATTAAACGCAATTGTACCAATAATAGCGTATATGAAGAACAAGCCAGAATTATGCTTGAGAAATTTGAAACCAAAAAATATAAAAAAAACTATTTTAGATTAAGCATATACTAAAATGAGTACAGTTGACAGAAAGGAATTATTAAAATATAATAAAATCCAAAATGCTGACGAAGTTAAGAAGTTTATAGACACACCATTTATCACACAGTACAATCCACTAGCTCCATTAATCAAAAGAGTAATTAAAAAACACTGGCCATTAGTTCTAAAGGATCCCATTTTACAATCCCATTTACCATTGGTCCCTAAAATATTATTTACAAAAGCAGATACACTAAAAAAATCTATAGCTCCAAGTTGCTTTAAAGCTTCAAATGTAAATAAAAATACAGTTACTGGAAACTTTTTGGAACCCAAGGGTTTCTTTAAATGTTTAAAATGTAAAATGTGCAAACTTGATTTGCATAATGCCAAAAAAACTGGCGATTTTTCTTCAACTCATACAGGAAAAATATATGAAATTAAACATTTCATAAATTGTGATTCATCAAATATTGTATACTTAATTCAATGCCCATGCAAAAAAACAATATATAGGGCGAACAACCAGGAAACTAAAGTTACGCTTTGCAGAACACATTACCAATATACAAAAAGTTTTTTTGCAACATACTTTATCTAGGCACTTCTGTGAGGACCACAATGGCAATCCAGCAGGTATTAAATGTATTGGCATAGATAAACTAGCCAAAAACTGGAGGGGAGGGGACAGCGTTAATGCCATCTCCAAACTTGAAACCAAGTGGATCCATACAATGAAAACTTTGGTTCCACTTGGTTTAAATACAGACATAGACTTAGGAGCTTTTCTATGCTAAATGTCTGTAATTAATAAAATCATTTTATGAAATAAATCTGTAAACCAGTTAACTTTAACCTGCAAACATGCCATCTGTGCCAATAATGATCTTTTTCACTTTATTAAATATATGTATATACTTTAAATATGTATATCTATTAACAAAATATATCATATTAAGAAATTAATTTCCTCAAATCATATAGATTAATATAATAAAAGGTATTTTATACCATTCATACCTATAAGGAGACAACATGTCTTATGTCTATTACATCAAGCTGTCATTAAGTAATTGCCATTCTCTAGACAATTAGTATCTCTTGAAATTATTCTGGAACTTTACTTCCATATATTATAGGTTCATTTAAAATATATATATATGTTTTATATTTTTATAGTTTATTTTATTTTCATGTTTTTCAATATAATTTTTTTATGATCATGTGTATTAAAAGTGTATATAATTTTATTTAATAATTTGTACAACAGTGGGTTTCACTATTTGTATATGGATATTAGAACTAATTGTGTCCACCTGATATATATCTAAATATTGGTTGTCCAATTAACCTATAAGGAATCAGCATATGCTATTTAAGCTACAGCCAGTTAGACACACTCATTCCCCAGATGAAGTCCTAGTTCCAGGACGAAACGCGTAGGGAGGAGGCTCTAAGATAAACTTTCAGCTCCCCTATTGAGTATCTACATGTTAGCAGAATCCCTTGATTACTCCTGGACTGTATACTCGAATTTCGGCCGAAATCTCGGCTGAGTGACGTCAGCGGTCTAGTCTCGCAAGATCGGAGGCACACCAGGAAGCCAAGGAGAAGAGCTGCAGCCAGAGGAGAACCAGCACAGTGGATTCCGGCGTTCCACGTGGAGGACAGAGACATCATAACTCAAGGCAGCAGGACGGAGAATATTATAATATCCTATATGCTTATTTACATCTGCTACTTTGTAAGTAGCGATCTACTTTTGCGCATATTCTTTTACTAAATGTACTTCACTATAATTTGTTTTCTCTTCCTTTCATTTCAGAACAACCAGCAATCTAAACTTACACCCCCAGTCTTTTTATGCTCAATTTTTATTGTATAGTTAACAGTTTTTTGCGCTGTTGTTTCCCCTTTCCCCCCTACATATATGCTATTGTGTGTAGCTTAACTTCAGGCAGCAACTGTTACTTTTTTTTTTTTTTTTTTAAATTATATCAATTTGCGCACTTAGTATTTTATAGTTTATATATATATATATATATATATATATATATATATATATATATATATATATATAAAAAAAAAATATATATATATATATATAAAGCAAAAAGCAGGATTTTCAGCGCTTGTGCTGCAGATGTTTAGATAGGAATAATCCCTGTGCTGCACGTGCATGGAGCGTCTCCCCAGAAGCTCCCACTTCAGAGGTGATCCCCCCTCGAAGGGGGGGAGGACACCCTGAGAAACAGAGAAGAAAAAATGCACAAAAGCGCACAAGGGAAAGAATTAGTATTAATTTATTAAAACAAACACATAAACAGCTGAGGGGATCCAACCCCTCCTCAGCTCAATGAATTAGCTGCCCAGAAATGTAAACCATATATATGGTCTCTAAACATAGAAAACTCTAACACAGTAAAACATACACAACATAAGAAAAAAAAAAACACAATCAATGTAAAAGTAATAAACAGAGAAAGTACTAACAGCCCAAGGGAGTTAAGGTAAAAACCGCCATAGAGAGCTATAATACTGCTGACAGGGGGAAACGAACACTCACACTGAGGCAAAGAAGGGGGACCTCTGATGACCGTACAGGATCCGGATCACGGCATCAAGGAAGATGGAAACAACCACCACTGGAGCCTCAGGCAAGCTCCGTTTAAGCCTCTCAGCAAACACGCGCAGGATGACCTGTCGTGACCTCTGGCTCCGTTTCAGCCTCTCAGCAAACACGCGCAGGATGACCTGTCGTGACCTCTAGCTCCGTTTCAGCCTCTCAGCAAACACGCGCAGGATGACCTGTCGTGACCTCCAGCTCCGTTTCAGCCTCTCAGCAAACACGCGCAGGATGACCTGTCGTGACCTCTAGCTCCGTTTCAGCCTCTCAGCAAACACGCGCAGGATGACCTGCTTTTGTATATGTTTTGTGTTAGAGTTATCTATTATTTTTATTTCTTTTCTTCACTCTTCATCTTGGGTAACCAATGCGCATGTGTGTAGCAGTTTGTGATCCGATCCGGACTGGTGTGCATCCTCCGATACCGCGGTCCACTTCTCACTTACCTGTGGGGGTTGGACCATACAGGGAATGGTGTGACGTCATATCCGGTTCGGATCTTCACTTAAGGCAATGTTTAGTGAGTAATAGTACTGTTTGACAAAGCCCCACAGGGGTAAAACTCGTTAGAGCGCCGAGGGGGGACTCTCCATTTTTAATCTGTACTTTGCTCATGATTTAATAAAGGTATTTTTTAGCGCAGTCCAGCCTCACGTATTTTTGCCAGCAGTGCCCGCTGATCCACTCCCTTCATTGAGAGGTTTTTCCGTTCATCATCACCAGCAGCTTGGAGCAAGCTGATCCGGACGGAGCAGTACAATTGGAGTAAATGACTCCTTTATTATATACATATTTTTTTCGAGCCACCCCAGGTGAGCAGCCATACATGCGGGATATACATGTTTGAAGGGTCCGCAGTTGGTTGCAAGACCACTTCGGTCAGCCCTCCGTATACCGTCTAGGCTACTCCCACACTAGGGATTAAGTCAGGAGACTGTGCTTGAATTATCTTCTAAACTCCTGCGTGTCCGAAATAGTTTTGCAATTAGTATATGGACTATATATTCCTGGACTGTACACTCTGCAGCACATGTGAAGTTGAGGGGGCTCATTCCTCCCAATATTTTTTCCCTTGATCTCAGGACCAAAACCATCCTTACCGCTGAAACATCTTCGCCGTTGGGAACTAAACTTAATGACAAGAACAGTGTACTTTCTCCTGCCCTGTGTACATCGTGCATGCGTGTACTATTTGTTTTTTGGAGCTTACAATTTATGGGCTCCTCTTTGGACTATAACCCCCCACAGGAATTTATAGTCCAAAACCGAATAATCCCACCGCTGCCACCAGAAAAAAAAACCTGTAATGGGAGACCAGGTACTTTTTACACCATTTATTTATTACCGGGATCATTCTAAGGCAGAACAATATACAGACGAGACAACGAGTATTCTAAGGCTTGTAACCTGGCTAGTTTAAGGCAAGTTTAAGGCATTTCTGCATTGACTAATGACCCATCGGATTAACACAGCAGGGGTCCCTGGCAGTCCCATTCAGTTTGAATGGGACTGCCAGGGACCCCCGCTGTTAATCTGATGGGACATTAGTCAATGCATAAATGCCTTAAATTTGCCTTAAACACGACCCAGCATGTACCCAGCATGTACCTGGGTCTTTTGGGCGATTGCCACTGGTTTGTGTTAGAATAACCGTCGGCACTACAGTAGTAAAAAGAAATGGTGTTTATTTTGGTAAACCCACATACAACAAGAATACATAAACAAGGATCAGTTAAAAATACACTTACTGGGAGTCTGGGGGAAAATCTATTCTTTCCTAGGTGCAGAGCGCCCACTTGGATGAGCTTACCCTGACCGGGATATACCCCCGGTTCGCCTGGTCCTCTTTTTGGTTTCCCTTCCTAGCCACAACCACTCCATTCAATTTTGAGAACTTGGGCGCAAAAAACGGGGCTTAGTCTCCGCGAGGCAAACTTTTCAGGCTTCCAAACAAAGCTGGTCGCTCTGCTATTTCAAACAGAGCAACTTTAAAAGCCCGCCACAGCTTCATCGACTCACCTCATTGATTGGCTTGGATGTACTAGCTCCCTCCCTTGGTCAGCACATTACATACACTCTGCTGGGCTATCCCCAGAATGGAGGGGGAAGGAGCAGCCAAATGGAGCATAGGAATTCCTCCCCATCAGACAATCAAAAGAGGGGCTCGATTCCACTGACGTCAGAGGAGAACGCGTGCCCAGCAGTCTTGAAAAGCCAGGTGCATGGGAAATATGATTTTAGCCAAAAGGAGAGCAGACTCTATGGCTGAATCCTCCTTGGCTAACTCATTGCCACCTGCACTGGAAACTAAAAAAGGTGTCCCGCAGGGTGCCCATTGTAGTCTGGACCTGGCCATTCGCCCTTTCCTCACTCACCAAATGTTTTCACACCTCTGGACATCCTCTCCCCTTTGAACTACATGCAGACTTGCAGATTTGCTTGCAGACTTTCTTGCACCTTAACTGGTTGCCCAGGCAAGCTGCATAGATCCTTATAAGAAATGTCTCAAACCTAATTTAATATACTTTAATACATGGGGGACATTGGGGAGCCTCATGACTGTAAGGGACGTGGCCTGGGATATCAGGGCTCGAAACTCAGGAGGCTGGGGGACGCTGCACAGCCCCAGTGTAATTCTACTCGCGTACCAGCATATACAGTAGTGCCTGCACGTCGGGTAGAATAAATGTACCACCCATAGCTCCGGACCCTGAACTCCTGCAAACAAAAGAATTGCATTCTTACCCAAATATCCCACCTAAAACTTACTCACAGCAAGTTTCATGAGTCTGGGGTAAAAGGAACATGGAAAGTGGAAAAGCAGGCATCACTACTTTCATGCCTAGATACCTGGCCCCTGGCTTATAGTGCTAGATAGCTGCCAGGGACCAACGGGACCCAAGGGCAACCAAATTGCTTAACCTTTATTATGAAGCCTGGTTACCTTTGGCCGGCACAGGTATAAAAAGAAAGGGCAGTTCCAGGGGTAATAGCACATTTATCAAGGAGAGTTATGTTCCCTGAAGAACCACCTTTATATACAGTAGTCTGTACACTTTCACTGATGTGTAATTTCATATTCAATCATGTTCCACCCTGTTTTGTAATCTTATGCAATCCTACAGTACATCTTCAGGCTGTGATGATCATTTAATAATTGTACAGAAAAATTTACACATTTTCTTACTGCTTAAAAATGTTAATGGGATCAGAGTTGTAGATAAAATGTGCAATGCGAAGTCACTGAACATGTCTAACATAGAGAATTAAAGCCAACTACGCTACAAAATGGCTACAAAATTCCATCCAAGCATAATTTGTAAGCATTATGCTGTCTCCATTAAATGTTTATCTTCACAATCAGAAACAAAGAAAATCATATTTAAATGTAGATATTGTTATGAAAATACCAGACTATCAGCAGATGTAAGCCTGGATAGCAGAGAAAACTAATTTAATTTGAATGAAACAAAATGTGAAAGTCAATATTGTTTTGATAATATGCTACATAAAATATGTTAACATTTAGGAAAACAACTTAAAAAAGTTAGGCATTGCTAGGTTACAATAACAAAATAAATAAATGTAATCAAATTGTTTGAACTATAGTACTTTTCATGTTAACTTAATTCATTTTTGAAGGTTTCAACCTTTCAAGGTTTAATTAACATTTCAAATATGAGTGTGCGTGGGCACAATTAACTTCTCATTAATTAAGGTACCGTTTGATAAGTTTACATGTGTGTTTTGTGGAAAGTAATTACACAGCATGCAAATGCTTTACATTAAAATATTAAATCGTACAATGACAAGTCAATTGAATTTTCTCATATGTCTGCAATGCATCAGCAAGTAAAAAATGTATTATTGATAATTTATTAATTTTTCAAATGTTAAAATAATTCATTGCATCAATTTAAATACAGTAAAGTTCCACGGATTCATATTGAAGTATAAAACCAAGACTCAATAGCATACCTTCAGCCTACATTTATTTTTTATTTATAAAATGCTTACTAGAAACATGCTCTCAAGGTGTCTGCAGAGTATTCTGTTAGTCTAATCTAGTCCTCTAGTACAAAATTTATATTAATGTACAGGATCCAAATTATTACAATGGAAAGTATTATCCATCACAAAATACAGGTAAGTACAGAAAAGAAATAGAAAAAGGATCGGTAGTAACACAGACCCCAGACTACAACATATATATATATATATATATATATATATATATATATATATATATATATATATATATATTAAAAATGAAAATAATTCCTTTATTAGGTCATATTAAAAAACACAAAACCTGAAAAAAAAGCAGAAAAAATGCTCCTGTCATTCGTTTTGCAGCAGTAGGCACGAGTAACGAGAGTGGAGAAGGGCATACTTATTATAACCTACCCACATGTTTAGCAAACATACAAATAAGCCAGATGAATATTATCAGGTAAATTAATGAATTCAAGACACGTCCTCATTGGTATCAATTAATATTTAATAGGAGATATACATTTCAAAAGTCTCCATTATATATAAAAAAACAAAAACAAACCCATGGAAACTCATAAAGTAACATACTGTATGCCTCATTTACTACATCACCACATAAATATATACTGTACCATAGTAATGTTTGTGATGGCAATCATAAATTATATATTTGTCATCTAAAGGTATTTAAGCGGTGTCCACAACTGAGGTGTGCATTATAAGTGAATTTCTATCTCAATTCTTATATTAGAACATCCATATGTAACACAAAAAAGCATTTCTATAAACAA
The DNA here is from genome assembly GCF_040206685.1 of Ascaphus truei. Lineage (NCBI taxonomy): Eukaryota > Metazoa > Chordata > Amphibia > Anura > Ascaphidae > Ascaphus > Ascaphus truei. The sequence continues at coordinate 82,806,143 of NC_134484.1, forward strand.
CTATATTGGTCGATCGTTAATACATTACTGAGTGACACATAAACATCTAGCAATATAAATGAATAGATATAAGAGAAAGTATTTAATCTATGGAGCTTTAGGGTGTTATTCATGGTGGAATAATAATCACCAAGTATTGGCAAGATTAAATACGAAGAAGAAAATTCGAACCTCAGATGCATAGGGAAGATACAGTATTACCACTCCCTCTCCACAGAGAATAACAAACCCTTTTATATTTATTCAGTAAAAGTCTAACACTATAGTTGTAAATTGATTCAAATGGAATGTCTTTATAAAGGATGAATGATAGATAATATAATATGATCCCATAACTCCAGTGTCTATTTATTTCGATCTAAGGTAAACAGAATTAAGAAAAAGTGTTGGTTACAAACCCACATAAGAATTCACATATATAAAAAGTCAGAACACCAAAACACTATAAACTCTGTTGGATAAATACTTCATTATAGGATCATAAGGTCATCATTATCTGTATATAGCTACAAATAGAGCGCAAGTTACAAAGTATCTTATTAATATAAAAGATGTAAAGAAGCATAATTAATGCAACTATACGGCCAAAAGTGTGGTTGTAAATACAAATCAGGATTCACATATATAGAAGGGCAGAACAGCAAAGCACCATAAGCTTTGTTGGAGGAATACTGTACATACTGTAGGTTTATAGGAACACATGATCATCATTATCCATATATAGATACACATAAACCACAAGTTACAAAGTATTGTATAAGTATAATCAATGCAACCATGTAATCACGAGCACAATGCAACCCAGAAAAAAAGAGAGAAACAAGAAATAATACAAAGATGCATATTGCAGACTTACTGGACAGATGGGTTAAAGACAATATTTAAGGTTTCAATCAGTGTTGAGCCCTTTGGGTATCAAAGTATCAAGTGTCAAAATCCAGAATGCTTCTCTTTTATATGGAGCATTAATTCTGTCACCTCTTCGTCTATGTACTTTGACATGTTCAATGGAAACACATGTCAGATTTTCTATAGTCCCTAGGGAGCATAAGGTGAAATGTTTAGATACAGGGTGTATCAGTGTTTCGCCGGAGTAGCCAGCAGACCAGACATGTCCCTAGAACTGAGGTGGCAGGTATGAATACACACACCAACAGAGCGAGGGACGTGTCCAGGTTGTGGTATTAGATGGAGCCAGGCCAGATGGGGTGTATTGCGTGAATACTTGCCGGTACCGTTTTCCCAGAAGAATGGTCGTTGCCGTTGCCGAGATCAGGGGTAGGAGACGTATGGAGGGATCGAGATGAGTGCCGTGGTCGAAGGGAGCCAGAAGGTGCGTAAACAGGAACAATCCGAAGTCGAGAGCCAAAGGGGGTAGTCTGCCAAGCCGCGTCAAAACCGAGAGAATCAAAGAACAAGCACTGTGAAACACCCATACAAAAACTATGACGAGCAAGGAAGCACAGAACAGAGAGGGTATATAAAGCTGGAACAGCCAACCAGGAGAAGGGGCATGCCTGGAAGAGCCTAGGGAGATTCAGTGCTTTGGATGCTGTTCTTAGAGCTCAGGTGACACTCAGCAAGAGCCAGATTGTAACCGTGCGGTGTTTGGGGGCGGAGCCTGAGTGGGGATAAGTTCAAGGGCTTTTGTGTGTGCACTGTAAGTCCGACGTGTGCATGAGAGGAAGCAACGTGGGGTGCGCACGTGCGCGCGGGGTAGCGATTCCACGCCGATGGCTGCGGCGCAGAGCATAGAGGAAGAACCTTGTGGAGCGTCCCACCATGCCGAGGGGTAAGTAATGAAGCTGAAGGGGGCTTGCGTGGTTGTAGTGGAAGGGTCTGAGCAGTGTAAGGAAAGAGCCGTGAGCTCCGCCTGAGGCGCTGTGTGCTCAAATTCCTAACAATCAGATCCCTTTTTTAGATTAATTTTACATGCGCCATTATATACTGTTTGAGTGGTCTTGTACAGTAGTTAATTCCACATATTGTTTATTTCAATCACAGCTCAACATGTATATTACAAAGTTAGTATTACAAGTAAAGAAAATGGAATACTGAAAGTTCTAGTTTCATTTAAACTAGTAAAATCTTAGATTTCTTTAGATACATACATATTTTGCAGCAGTCACCGCAAAAACAGCCTAACAAGGTATGACAGAAATGTCTAGAATGTTGCAAAGTTTTATATCTAAATACACTTGCTGATATTATGAGTTTGGGATTTAAAAAAAATGAATTTAGGATCAACAGCCACTAGATCTTTCAGAAGTGAGTCATTGAATAAGATGTTCCAATGTTTTTTGACAATGGATTATTAAATGGTGATATAAAATACGGGGGATCTGAACTAGACCACTTCTTTTTGTACACCTCATACCCTGGTATCCTGTCAGATAATCTGATATGCAAATTAGATGGACTGGGATCAATTAAATCCTCCCTTTGTCTAAAGTCATCATTTTGGTAAGCCTCATGAAAGGTATGACTGTCATAGCCCCTTGACAAAAAAATCTCTGGAAGTCATCTATATTCTCAAAAACACAATTGCAAAAAGTGTCCTCCTGGAATGTCATGAAATAGTCATAGCATAGCAGTTTTTGGCATCTAATAATGTATTTCTTGAATTTGATTTCCTAACAATATCAGGGTGTATCTTCATTTCAGTGAATCTGCAACAGGAGATCCAGGGCACTCATGCAAAAAAAAATCCTCTATCATAAAGACAGGGAACCCAGGTATAGAATAATAGTGAAGGCTTTACTAGAACATTGATCAAAGGTATAGTCTCAAAGACAATGTGTCCTCCCACACGTTTCACGCAACAGTTGAACTTTCTCAAGAAGAATACTCCCTGGGTCTCCTGTTGCAGATTCACTACATCTATGTAGCGTCGATAAAAACTACAAGTTGACGAAAGGGATTCCATCTCCAAACACGTGGGACTCCTTCCACCAACCCATAAATAAGATGGCATAGGAGGGGGTAAAGAAAGTGCCCATAGCACTTGCCCACGTGTTTGGAGAAAGAAATCCCCATCAAATAGGAAATAGTTATGAGTCAGTAAAAAATTAATAGTGTCCAAGATGAAAAAAATGTGTGCTTGTGATAGTGATGAAGATTCTAAATAATTGCTGATGGCTGTGAGTCCATAGGGTTGTTCTATAACTGTGAAAAGTGAAGAAACATCTAGTGTGACCCAAATATATTTGGATTTTATTGAAAATAAGTGAAGAATGACAAAGCATGCGAAGTATCTAATAAATAAGAAGGAAGTGTGGAAACTAAAGGCTGTAAAAAGGGATCAATATAAATAAATAAGTGTTCACCCAGAGACCCAATGCTAGAGACAGTTGGTCTGCCTGACAGACTTTCCAAATATTTGTATATGTTGGGCAGATGGTGAAATATTGGAACAATGGGACTAGGGAAACAGAGATAATTGTATTCAGCAGCAGATACTGTAGAATCTCTAAATCTTTACCCATGTCAAGTAACTCATACAATAAGCTGTGAAAGGAATGGGTTGGGTCCTAAAAGGACATAAGACAAGCTTCCTGAATGTAATTTGTCCAATCCAAGACAACCCCCCCCCCCTTATTGGCATTCTTTAACACGATCAATTAATTGCCTTTGAGCAACAATATAGCATTTTGTTAATCTGAACTTAAATTCCTCTGATGTTAACTATTCATAGTCATATTAATGCATTTAGAGAGGAGTAGCAAATCCCTTTCCCTTCATTAAAGTGAGAAAGAATTTAGAGGTATTTTTTAACCCAGATTCTCCCCTCCCAAGAAAATAAGTCAGTTGATCCCGTTGATCAATTTGGTCATCTAACAGCTACTGTATGTGAGATCTTCAATATGACATTGATCTTTGAAGTCCAAAAGTGTATTGTTTTTTGACATCATAGATTGGTATAATATCAGTGTATGATGGAAACATGACATCCAGCTCCTCAGTTGCAGGCACATCCTTAGTGGATTTCTGCTTGAAAAAAACTCTTTAGGGTCAGTTTACTACGTGTGAATTTGTATTAAATCTACTATAAATCTGATTGCGCTCGTAGTCTACATGATCTCTTACAGTACATATTTATTCTGTTTGGTTTGCAGTATATTTTTCTCCAAGTTAATAATGCAATGTGACAACTTCTGGCCCATATCTTTAAAGTTTTCTATGTGCAAAAAATCTTGACGTTTTGTTTGTAATTCCTTGACTTGTTTTTCAGCAATAGCCATTTCTTTCATTTTATATTGAATGATTAACTCAATCAAAGGAAAAATTAGCTAAAACATATACTAAGCGCTCAACCTATTTACAATACTGTGATTATTCTAACAACAAAAAAACAACTAATAAAGTGATATCAAAGGAATGACAACCCCTGTGGTACAAAGAGAATAATGCAGTAAATGTGAAACCCCCACGTGAATGTGAATAATTGTGAGGGGATGGCTGCCTAAGGACAAACAACAGGCCTATCCATGGAGGCTAGCATGAAATAGTGGAATGTAAGAGAACAGTCCTTGGTGCACTGCCAGATGAATAAACCTGGATATTACAGTCCAGAATCTCAGAGTAAAGAACAGTTCGTATGCCACACAGATGAATTTCCTGGAATCTCTTGGAATTGGATCGATATCTGAAACCAAAAAAGACAGAAAAGACCATTGGGCAGTACTCTCTGACTGTGGAGATCACACACACACAGAAGCTAACGACTTACATATAAGTAGATAGCATAAGACTTTGAAAGGTAGCTTTATCTTGTGCTTTGGTGTATGGGACAGTATGGCAGTTGGTCTCAGATTCCTCTGCACTTCTGCCTTCTCCACAACTCAACCAATTAGAAGTGTTTAATACACAAGCTGATGACTGATCTGCTCCCGGGATCACAAGCCTAGCTTTGGGCAAACCCACTGGGTTTCGGTTATCAGATATTTATCCACTTCCAAGAGATTCCAGGAAATTCATCTGTGTGGAATATGAACTGTTCTTTACTCTGAGATTCTGGAATGTAATATCCAGGTTGATTAACTCTATTAGTTTGAAAGAAAATTGTGTAAGGCTCCATTGTCTTTCGAATTCTTTATCCTCAAAGTGAAATGTTGATGTTTTGGTCATCCGAAAACCATGTGGTATCCGTTTGTTTTTTTGATAATTATCTAACATTATAATATCCTACCAGAGCCGTAGGTCCTTGGCTATATTGTTCTCTAATCGAATTAAATTAGTTTTTAGATCCCGGGCATTCTCACAAAAGAAGTCTTTGTCTCTATCAAAACTGAATTCGCTTTTTTATTTCTTGCAGAAAGATTAAAGCAATTGAATGCAAAGTGTGCATCAATATCTGGATTGGTGTCCTGGTGAGTATCCATTGTGGGAAAATACTGTATATAATGATTAAGCACAGTGAGAGGACTTGTATCATAGAACATTTTCAAAGTACTGTATCAAAAAAAAGGTAGGCCCTGAAAAAAAAGCTGAAGTAGGATTATAATATATTGTTTAAAAATAAATCTATTAAAAACAGACATTATCAAGTCCTTATTATGCAGAGTTTCAAATGAAAGCACACAAACTGAAAAGGCAACAAAAAGATATGCAGAGAACATCATAATTAAACAGTTTCCAGTGTTATGTAACTTTAAGTACGCTACTAACTGTGTAATTAATTTAGTGGAAGTTCTTATTAGACATAGGGCCTCATGCAGAGAGCATCGTTATTTCAAAACTCGCCATTTTTTGTTCAATTTCCCTCAGAAAACGGCATAAAATGGCGAGTTGCGAAAAACGCGCCATTTTTTTATTTCTATGTTTAAAACTCGCCTCGCGGCTGGCGAGAACCTCCATCGCGCCATTTTTAAAACTCTCCGAATGCAGAGAGGTGCGAACGGCAAGTAGCGGCTGTTCGCGCCAAAAAAAGGCGCGATTCTCGCATTTTTGCCGCGCCACGAAAATATGGCAAGATGGCGCTCGCCGCCTATAGTAAAGGGGAAAAAAAAGGCGCGAATTTGTTTTTACACGTTTCTGAAGCGCGCATCTCGCCAATTTAAACTCGCCACACGCATCCATGTTAAACATAGCAGAATTCGCACTTTTCTGCATATGGAGAATAAAACTCTCCAAAAAAGCTACTTTTTATGAAATTCGCCATTTTTAAAATTCTATGCTCTCTGCATGAGGCCCATAGACCCATTTTATGTAAGCCTAAAATAACTCAGCAAGTTTCAACCTTTTTGGCCCCAGGGCAGGTGATGGATGTTGGATAGTAGTTACTCAGTTAATGATGGTTAAATGAGTATGGAAAACACTATAAAAAATATATGATGACTTGGCGAGGCCATCGAATATACAGTATATAGAAACATAGAAGCAGAAACATAGAATGAGAAGTATAGTATTTAAAGGAAGCGCTCTAACTTAATACTGTCTAAACTCAGTTAGATGTTGTGTTTTGGTGCAGCTTATCTTTAACGATCAATATTATTTACAGTTGTTTGGGACCACACTGGGCACCAGGTTTGCACCCAGTTACACCAACCTGTTCATGGGCAAATAGGAGGAGGATGCCATATGGACGGGTGGCGTCTTGAGTGCAAACCTGGTGCTCTGGAAAAGATTTATACATGATATAATTTTCATTTGGCGTGGGGGCAAGGACAGCCTTGTTGAATTTTTGGAGAAGATTAATTCAAATACCCTTAATCTAAAATTTACATATAATTTCAGTACAGTAGAAATCGAATTCCTAGATCTCTGGATTTATATTGATAAAGGAAAAATTAAGACATGTACATTTTACAAACCAGTAGATTGCAATAGCAATATTCTTTCAACCAGCAATCATCATATGAGATAGTTAAAAAACATCCCCAGTGGGGAATTGAAAAGAATTAGGTGTAATTGCACAGACACTGTACTTTTTTTGGAACAATCAAAAATATTAACAGAAAGGGTTGTAGAAAGAAAATACAAAGATACACTCAGGCCTGGGACATAGAGGAGCAAACAGCGCTGAGCCGCGCTCCTGCTCTGCCTCGCCTTCTCCAAAATGGGGCTTTTCCCTGTCCTTGCAGGCAGGGCAGTGAGCGCGCTCTGGGGGCGGAGGTGGGAAGGGGGCGGAGCGGAGGCGTGCCGGGAGGCGGGGCTAGTCCCCCACTCCCATTGGATGGGAGCGATCATGTGACCGCTCCTCCGCTTCCCAGAGCGGCAAATTTCAAAACTGCCTGTCTCGGGAAAGTTTCTCAGCCTCCGCACACATCAGCGCGCATGCGGAGGGAGAAACTATAGCCGCGCTGATGACAGATGCAGGGGCTTTGTGCATCGGCTCAGCGCGGCTCAGCGCGCCTCAGCGAGCTAAAAACCACTATGTCCCAGGCCTTACAAGAAGCAAAATTAGCAGCTTTAAATGAAGACAGAGACAAACTAATAGCATTTAAACTGGAAAAAGAAATAACTTTAATAAAAAATCAGTAACCTTTATTACACAATTTAATTCGGAAAATAAGAAAATAGAACAGATTTTGAAAAAATATCAACATATTCTACAAGAGGACTCACTCCTAAAATAAAGTGTAATGGACAAACCAAACATAATTTACAGCCGCGGCCCCTTTTATTCTCCAACATCTCCGAATTTTTTCGGGGATATTTTCCGAATGCCACGCACTTCACCGCACTTCACCGCGTTCATGCCGCATTCATACCGCATTCTCGTTCATGCATTCAATATTACGAGCGCTACACTACTGGAGCATATTCCGGAAAAAAAAATACTGCATCTGCCCACGATAATCAGAGTTGCGCCGATACGGCCGCATTAGGATAAAGGCGACCGCCACTGTACACTAGGGCAGAGAATATTAAAAAATGTATTGCCCCAAGTTTCCCTAGGAGAGAAATAAAAGAAGGTAATTGGCTCAAAAAAAATTTACCCACTGTTTTTTTCAAGTGTGGAAAATGTAAATACTGTAAGTATAGATTAGTAAGTAAAGAATTCTCCTCTAACCAGACAAGAGAAACGTTCAAAATAAAGAAATGTATCAATTGTGAAAGCAAAGGAATAGTATACCTTTTAGTGTGTCCCTGCAACCAAGAATATGTTGGACACACTAAGAGGTGTCTAAAACAACATATTGGAGAACACAATCTAAATATTAAAAAGGGACTCGAAACCCATAGTGTTTTGAGTCATTTCGATTAATCTTACTCTTGTGTTATATACAGTATAGTGGGTTTTAAGCATCCGTGTAGTTTTCCTTATACAGCATAGGCCACAAGGGCAAGTAATCATATAGACCACAAAAGTCGTGACACATGTAATTCTGTTTTTGATAGTATACCTCGACCCGCTTCTTGGGTGATAAAATTCTGTGCCAGTATTAAGACTGTTACACACAGAACAGTTATGACATCTAAAACAACCTGGTTTTTGGAAACTCAGGAGGTGAGGTGTTGTGTAGTGTCCTTTTCTATCTGCCTGTATTGGCAAATCTCTTAGATTCTGCCCACTCTGATATGAAAATCTGGATGGCAATTTACATACCTTATTTAAAGTTTAAACACTTTCCAAACCTTCCAATGTTTGGTAATGCATTGTTTGAGAAACTTGCTGGTCGTTGTATATTTAGACACTATCGTCTATCTTGACACATTTAGACACTAACTTTGTCATCTGGATGTTGGGAGCGCGTAATAGGTGGTGAGAATGTCTTCTCTATTGCTGCTTTTTTATATCCCCTTGACAGGAAGCGTGTTTTACTCTCCTTAAAAGTTTTCTTTAGTTGTAACGGTCTATTTATAATGATGTTTTCCCGGACCTTTTGTGAAAAAGGTAGCATTCCTATTAGGGAGTCGGGAGGAAAACTAGTAGCGTGTAAAGAAGCATTCCTGTCAGTGGATTTTTGATATACAGATGCAGCAACTGTTATTGAAAGAAATCACGGTGTAGTTTTCGTGTGCGCTGCTATACTCCACACGGCATGAACGCCGCCAATCGCCTCAGGCACACGTGTTTATCGCAATTGCTTTGTGTGAATTTCATGGATTGTGTGCAATTAAATGCAATGAAATGAATGAATTGTAATGTGTACTGTACTGTGCTACTGTGCTACTGTGTCAATTTCAGGTGTTTAAAAGCCAGAACACTAAAATGCCATTTTATGCACTCGCCTGCACTCGCATGTTAAGGCGCTACAGTTGGAAGAAATCTGGCGCCCTGACATGGATATTCCGAGGTATACACTGCATGATTTGTTAAAATAATGGCCACTGAATCTGTTGGTCTTTATTTAGATCATAACCACTTCTCGTCAATAGCACATCTAAAAATGAGATTTGTTGTTCGCTCCAATTTTTTTTGGTCATCAAGATAATTAAAAAAAACTCTGTAAGTTGATATGATGAGCCTTCCCATAAGAAGAATACTTCATCTACAGTATATAACGGCAATAGCAAAGCATTTTATGGTAGTAGGGTGTGAGTGCAATACTCACCACCCTTGTGGGCTGTCCTGTGTGTGTATCTGTGTCAGTCTGTGGAGTTGGAGTGTCTGGCTGGGGTGTCAGAATCTGGAGAGCAGAGTGTCAGTTCTGTATGGTGAGAGAAGAAGTCAGTCTGAGAGTTCGGTTGGAGCAGAGAGAGAGATGTCCTGGGAGCTGAGGAGTGATGTGCTGTTCTGAATTGGAGTAAGACCTAGCCGAGCGGAATTTCTGACCAGAGATTTCATGCTTAGAGTGAGAACGGTACTTGGAAGAGATACTCAGAGCCCCTCTGAGTAGAGCGGACAGAACTATAGAGGTGGACCAATGCCTCTTACCCTGTTTAGGGGGTGAGGGGAAGAACATCCAGCCTCACCCAGAGGATATACTCTTGGGGTGGGTGCAAGGGGTATTGATGCCTCCTACAGCCCATCCTGCTAGGGTACAACTTGGAGGAGAGGAGAGGAGGGAAAACCCCTGTATACAATTGGAGTGCACTGCTGATATATGAACTGCTGTGTGCCGCTGTGCATAAGTGCGTTGTATCATTGCTAAAGGACAATAAAGACTTGCTGCTGTTTTATACTGCACCGACACACTTTATTCGAGCAAATACCCAGTATGTACCTGGCAGATACCTGGAATACGCCACTCCTCACCTCTGACAAGCCCCGTTGCATTTGCCTTCCCAGCCTGGGTTCATGCCTGGCTGATGGGCGGCTGATCTGTTAAATGATAATGATTAGGATTTAATAGGCTGCAATGCTTCGCGTGTCTACCAGATGGCATAAATTCATGAATTGTAATGCAGTATATATATATATACTGTGCAGTATTGCAGCCAGTGGGAATAAAATGCTTCAATCCCTGCTTGGAAAATAACTCAATGCACTCGGGCAGTAAACAGTCACAAACCTCAATACACCCGGGTATACCCGAATTCGTGGGACTAGCCAAGCTCGAATAAAGTGTGTCGCCAGTGTATAAGACTGTGTGAGATTGGAATCTCTCACCCTGGGACCAGGGCTTTCTCTGGGAAGATTCCAACCTATCCTCTAGGTTTCGCCAGAGAATGGAGGCGCTGCACCACAACCACTAAAGAATGGAGGCATATGCCCCAGAAGCCTGGCCCTGTTATCCCCCACACCAACGCGGGAGACTCAGGCCCTCCTGTTCCAAGCAGGTATGCACCACCATACACATGTAGCCAGCCCTCAATACACCTTAGAGGCATGATCTGTGTCTGCGGGGGGGGGGGGGGTCATGGGCTACATTTGGAGGCGAGCTGCTGAGATCCAGAACAGGACAGGCTTTCAGCAAGGCAGAGCGGGAAGAGTGAAGTGCACCTTCCGTGCAAGTACTGGAGAGAGTAGGGCATGTAATACCAGGGGTAGTCAGGGGAGCATAAATTCCCACACAGTACGCCCTGGGTGCCCTAAGAGGGTGATGTAAGATGGGTGTGGAGCTATAGCTGTCCTAGTTCTTTGAGGCAGATAGTGTGAGGCAACTGGGGGGTTTAGCCTGTTAACTAGTCCAGGGACCATGGCCCAGGGCCCGCACTATGAGTGGCCAAAATCAGGAGACGCCCATACTTAGGGAGATGCCCGGTACACTAGCCAGCATCCACATAAAACACACCACAGAGTACTTGTAGGAACCGTCAGCGAGTGCGGTGCACAGAGAAGGAGTTCTGCCTAGCCTGGGGTATGCCACATCATATCAGTGGGTAAAGCACAGAGAGAAAGCACGCAGAGAGTGTTCAGTTGACAGTTTGAGTATAGTCAGTGTCTAGGAACGAGTTTTGCACTAGACACTGAGAATAGTGGTGATATACATTTGGAGGTCTCATCAAAGATGGTGACCGTCACTACATGTGCTCCGCGGAGCAAGAAAGAGTTAAAAATGGCGACAGCAGCGCCATCCATGGCCCAGCAGTTAGCAGCCGAACTAAAAAGGCGACTCCCGCCAATCCTGGATCGCACACGTGAAGCGTGCAAAGAGACTGTCAGAGAAATGTGGAGGGAGATGTGCAGGTGTTTGGCGCCAAACCCAGATCCCCTGCAAAAGGAGCGGAGTGGCGCGAAAGCCGAAAGCCCACCCACCTGTGCTGTGACTGGCCATCAGACAAGGCCACGTCACACTGAAAGAAGGAGTGCCCCTCCTCTTGTTTCCACCAGAGGGAGGGGGCACAAGGAGAGCCAATCAGGAGCGTCCTCCCCACGAAGGGAGGGACAGGAAGTGAGAGTGAGGAATTTCACTTCTGTCTGGCATTCGAAGAGCAAGGAGCTGAAACATTGAACTGTTCCACCCCTGTGCTAATAATGTCTGAACTGAGCACCACAATCTTCTAGTTCCCAGGAGGCTTCCTGGTAGTGGAGATCGAGGGCCGAGAGTACCTCCGGTGCCTGTGCGTCCTCTGCAGGACACCTGGGACGGTAGCAAGCACCAAAGCATGATGCCCTCAATGTGGCACATTCTACCTGTGGCCTACCGAGCCATGGCCAATGATCAAGACCCCTCGGGGTGCCTCTCCGGGAACACTAACGGAGGTGGCGGAGACGACCAACGAGGCTGCCCTAGTTCCCTGCACCCCTGCCGAGGTGGGGACCAAGGCCCAGCCAACTACAGAGCCGAGCGGAGAACCGGCGGAGAAGAGCGCGACCACAGTGGAGGTACCGGAGCGGGCCCGTTTCGTACCACTAACCACTGGCGGGGCCGCAAAAGACCCAGGTGACTCCCTAGCGTAGGATACGACCAAGTCGTCTTCGGAGGAAGAAGATGGCGTCTCATCGGTGGCGATGCGCCTACCGGTGAACCACCCCAGATGTAACAAAGATGGCAGTCCACTTACCGGAGAGAAGGAGAATACGAGTTCGGACAGCTCCCGACGGCGAGCGCTGGTGCGGCCTGAGGCCCGTAGCAGTCCCACGGCCGTGGTGACTCCCAGTGCGGCAGAGACGGTGTCGGAGGCGGATCCATAGGGACCCGAGTACATCAGCCTGCAGCGGAGCGGTAAGGAGACTCCACTACCCCCTTACTCCCGCCTGGCGAAGACGCCCCCTGCAGAGGACGAGAAGGAAAGGCGTGTGGCCTACTTACCCGTCCGTGGACCTGATGATCCACCACCTCCCCTTCCGGTCCTCGACGCACTTCCGGTGCGTGACCACAGAGCGGATGGGGATTCCGGGGGCGGCCATGATGACATCACTTCCGGATCCGACTGGAAGAGAGGCCCGGGACCGTTGTTCTCCCCGAGGAGAGCAGCTATGGCCACTGCCATGGCCACCCTGCGTAGCCAAGGTCCTTCCAGAGGATCGCGGGGCTCAGCGGAGAGGGCAAGCAAGAAACTGCCCACTGGTCATGGGATTACCCGCTTGCTGGACATGGAACTAGACATTGCCCCAGTCCCTAGTGCCCTTGCCCCGGCCACTGCCCCTGCCCCGTCATGAGTATTACCACCAGGACCTAGCGGGGATAAGTTAACAAAATACCCCAAGTACTCCAAGGACTTGCGGGATTGGGAGTTAAGCGATGATGGATCTGATGGGGAGATACCGTATGCAAATGTAATAAGTATACCTAACGCTGTACCATTTTCTCCTGTATCTAGAGGGAGGGCCCGAGGGTCCCATACTACTACTGAGGTCGAGACTGTAAGCTCCATGGTCCACAAAATGAACCCTACTAGGTACTTCAACACCAAAGGGAGAAGAGATAGCTCGCGCTCTACAGATGTGAGTATGTCTGGTGTCTCATCACAAGTGGAGTCAGAGGTAGATACTGGTAGTACCTTATCAGAGTACGAGCACCGTGACAAGTGGTGGGCACCCCTGTACACTGGGTACCATGAAGGTATGGACCGCACCAGGTTCCTGTTGATCAGAAACAACATAGTGGATCATTGGTGGGCGGTAGGTGCTTTTACTCCCCAGGAGGTAGTAGATGAATTAGAGCACCGGTTTCAGGAGATATAGCAAGGGATCATCATGCCTAAGGGGCCTAGCATTTTGTATGACGATATTGCTCCAGTAGAGCCGGAGTTTTGGGTACTGCCAAGCAGGGTAGGTCCCAAGAAACTGCCTAAGTTGAGCAGGGCAGACAGAGCCATAGTGTTCAGGTTTAGGCAGTCCCATGGGTATGAATACCCTTATGTGCCTGAACCCATAATGAGAGAAATTGAAGAGAACCAAGATAGTTGGCTCCGAGCGGCCGTACAAGAATATTTGAGAACCAAGTTTGGAAAGGCGGGTTACCACAATGAAGACCGTATTAGTGAGGTGGTCCGGGCTTGGAGTGTGGGGCGGTGCATATACATGCACAGCGTGATATACTGGCCAGAGTCTGGGTCGGTACAGCCTTATTATATAACTGTGACTGACCAAAATGGGAGGAAGATACGCAAACCGGACCCCAAACATTATCATTAGAGTTCTCCCCGTTGGGAGTGACTGTATCGTTACGCCACCTGGTGGTTGGCTCAAGTAAATAACCTGCCATGCAATGTGTTTTGTGTTTCTCAGGTTTGTTCTCCGCAGGATGGTGCTGCTAAAAGTAGGTCCAAGTGGGGACCATTGGATTCCACCAGAGTGAGAGTGTAGCCCCTGTAAGAAATAGCAGGCTACTTATCCTTCTCCTACTGGAGTAAGCCCTGGTAAGGGCAGGTGCCAGTAGTAATTATGGGTTTCCCCCCTCACCAAGCCCTGCCTTGAGTGATAGACGTAGACCCCTGACTCTGTGGCAGGCCTGAGACAGAGGGGAGGTCCTGCTGACATCATAAGGGGCAGGGCTGTATCTATTTAGTTGGCTGTCCTGTGTGTGTATCTGTGTCAGTCTGTGGAGTTGGAGTGTCTGGCTGGGGTGTCAGAATCTGGAGAGCAGAGTGTCAGTTCTGTATGGTGAGAGAAGAAGTCAGTCTGAGAGTTCGGTTGGAGCAGAGAGAGAGATGTCCTGGGAGCTGAGGAGTGAAGTGCTGGTCTGAATTGGAGTAAGACCTAGCCGAGCGGAATGTCTGACCGGAGAAGTCATGCTTAGAGAGAGAACGGTGCTTGGAAGTGATACTCAGAGCCCCTCTGAGTAGAGCGGACATAACTATAGAGGTGGACCAATGCCCCTCACCCTGTTCAGGGGGTGAGGGAAAGAACATCCAGCCTCACCCAGAGGATATACTCTTGGGGTGGGTGCAAGGGGTATTGATGCCTCCTACAGCCCATCCTGCTAGGGTACAACTTGGAGGAGAGGAGAGGAGGAAAGACCCCTGTATACAATTGGAGTGGAGCTGATATATGAACTGCTGTGTGCCGCTGTGCATAAGTGCGTTGTATCATTGCTAAAGGACAATAAAGACTTGCTGCTGTTTTATATAAGACTGTGTGAGATTAGAATCTCTCGCCCTGGGACCAGGGCTTTCTCTGGGAAGATTCCAACCTATCCCCTAGGTTTCGCCAGGGAATGGAGGCGCTGCACCACAACCACTAAAGAATGGAGGCATATACCCCAGAAGCCTAGCCCTGTTATCCCCCACACCAACGCGGGAGACTCAGGCCCTCCTGTTCCAAGCAGGTATGCACCACCATACACATGTAGCCCGGCCTCAATACACCTTAGAGGCACGATCTGTGTTTGGGGGGGAACATGGGCTACACTTGTCTTTCCCTTCTCTTGTTCCATGCGCCAGAGGACATTTTCTCTTGCATCTCTCTATTGAAAAGGATTTGGAAAGCCCTTTCATCTCTGGCTACAGGATTAGAAAACTTTGAAAGACTTGTGCAAATATTTCTGGGATTTCCTGAATCATCATTTTATATGTATTGATATAACAAATGATCAATTCTCTGAAACACCAATATTTTATTTGGTATTCACCAGTATTTCACTTGGTCATAAAAGCACACACCTGTTTACAGACTTTATATTAAGTCACAAACAATATATGTTTGCTCTATTTTAGCACCATCCCCTTTCTTCCCCTCAAACTTCCATTTATATATAAATATATACTGTATATATTTGAAGCCAACAATACCTGGGGCCAAAAGATCAGTACCTCGAGATGGCTTTAGCAACTACTGCACGTGGCCACATCAATAGATCTATGAATGACCAACTGGGTCCCATCTATAAAGGGGACTAAGAGCTTTATAGTATAAGAAACATTGCTGAACTACAGTACCGACACACTTTATTGCAGTGTGGTCGGTACCGCAAGCCGGGAGATTTCCCGGCTTGCTAGTGGCCGCCCCTCGGCGTGCCGCGCGTCATAGACGCGCGGTCACGCGTCTTCGGGAGCCTGCGCCCCCTGCACGCGCGTACAGGGCTCCCCGAGGGAGCCCTGGTGTCCTGCAATCTGCGGGACGGCGGCAGGGGGTTCCGGGGGACCCGGCGGACCCGGCAGCGGTAGGGAGAGCGCCCCGATCGGAGGGCGCTCTTCCGCTGCTTCGGCGCGTGCCCGTCACACTCGGGCGCGCGCCAGGCTACTGCTGCGGCCAAGAACGGGCAAATGCTCGAATAAACTTGGCCGCAGCAGTACAGACAAGTAGAAATAAGTTGAGCAGCATATACTGCACCGACACACTTTATTCGAGCAAATACCCAGTATGTACCTGGCAGATACCTGGAATGCGCCGCTCCTCACCTCTGACAAGCCCCGTTGCATTTGCCTTCCCAGCCTGGGTTCATGCCTGGCTGACGGGTGGCTGATCTGTTAAATGCTAATGATTAGGATTTAATAGGCTGCAATGCTTCGCGTGTCTACCAGATGGCATAAATTCATGAATTGTAATGCAGTATATATATATATATACTGTGCAGTATTGTAGCCAGCGGGAATAAAATGCTTCAATCCCTGCTTGGAAAATACCTCAATGCACTCGGGCAGAAAACAGTCACAAACCTCAATACACCCGGGTATACCTGAATTCGTGGGACTAGCCGAGCTCGAATAAAGTGTGTCGCCAGTGTATCACTCAAAAGTGCCTATTCAGATAGCTCCGATAAGCTTGCTTCTATATTGATCGGGTTGGCATGTTCGTACCTCACAGTATGACATTTGTGTTATCCATAGTAATCAGAAAGAGTTATCACAAGCCCGATATCATTTATTTATTTATTTATTTTATTTATAAAATATTTTACCAGGAAGTAATACATTGAGAGTTACCTCTCGTTTTCAAGTATGTCCTGGGCACAGAGTAAGACAAATAATATATGGTTACAAATTCAGTTACATAAATGAACAGGGTATACATTTTATATAAGACATTGCGTGCACAGTTAAAGTAAATATATATTATGGGTGTATGAAACAGTTACAGACCAGATTAAAATGTGAGACAGCCTTAGATTTGAAAGAACTTAAACTGGTGGTGGATGTGAGAGTCTCTGGTAGGTTGTTCCAGTTTTGGGGTGCACGGTAGGAAAAGGAGGAACGGACGGATACTTTGTTGAGCCTTGGGACCATGAACAGTCTTTTGGAGTCTTTTGGTAGGGAATGCCATACTGATAAATTTAGCAGTTGCTTTATCTAAGATCTGCATGAACAATCTGCCTGCACTCTGTAAGAACTGCGCAGATAGAATTGCAACACCCCACACAGCTCTTATAGGCGATCGCACTATTTTAATTGTATTAACATATTAGTGAAGCAGGGTTCTATGGATCTGAACTCCATTCATTTCAAGTCCTGGGACCCCCTATTTACCGAATTACAGGTCTCAGTATGGGGAGCTAGATCATAACCGGGGAATTACAGACCTGTAAACCTAACTTCAATACTGGGGAAACTACTTGAAGGTTTAATACTGAATAATAATCAGGAATACTTAATGGAAAACAAAATTATTAGTAATAGTCATCATGGATTTATGAAGGATAGATCAGCCAAACTAACCTTATTTGTTTCTTTGAGGAGGTAAGTAGGAATTTAGACAATTTAGACCAGGGTAATGCAGTTGATGTGGTCTACTTAGATTTTGCAAAGGCTTTTGATACGGTTCCACACAATAGGTTGGTGTACAAAATAAAGCAAATTGGACGGCATAAAGATATATTCACCTGAATTGAAAACTGGTTAAATGATAGACAATAGAGTGTTGTCATAAATGGAACTTTTTCAGGTTGGGCTAAAGTCGTGAGTGGAGTACCTCAAGGATCGGTACTGGGACCCCGGCTTTTTAACTTGTTTATTAATGACCTTGAGGTTGACATCGGAGCAAAGTCTCCATCTTTGCTGATGATACTAAATTGTGCAAGGTAGTAGAATTAGAGCAGGATGTAATGTCTCTCCAGAAGGACTTGGAGAGACTGGAAACATGGGCAGGTAAATGGCAGATGAGGTATAATACAGATAAATGTAAGGTTGTGCATTTGGGAAGCAAAATAAATAAGCAACACAAATTAAATGGGGATATATTGTTGGAATCCTTGATGGAGAAGGATTTAGGAGTGCTTGTAGACAGAAGGCTTATCAATAGTGCTCAAAGTCATGCAGAAGCTGCAAAGGCAAAAAAGATTTTATCTTGCATTAAACTGGCAATGGATGGAAGGGAAGAAAACATAATTATGCCCTTTTATAAAGCATTAGTAAGACCACGAGTGTGGGTGGCCGGCGCATGCGTGTTTTTTGGCAGTGCACTGCCTTTTTCTGTTTTTTCTACATTAGTAAGACCACACCTTGAATTTAGAGTACAATTTTGGGCACCACTCCTTAGAAAATACATTATGGAACTGGAGAGAGTGCAGAGAAGAGCCACCAAATTAATAATGGGGATGGACAATCTAATTTATGAGGAGAGGCTAGCAAAATGAGATATATTTACATTAGAAAAGAGGCGTCTAAGAGGGATATGATAACTACACTGGCGACACACTTTATTCGAGCTCGGCTAGTCCCACGAATTCGGGTATACTCGGGTGTATTGAGGTTTGTGACTGTTTTCTGCCCGAGTGCATTGCGTTATTTTCCAGGCAGGGATTGAAGCATTTAATTCCCGCTGGCTGCAATACTGCACAGTATATATATATATACTGCATTACAATTCATGAATTTATGCCATCTGGTAGACACGCGATGCATTGCAGCCTATTAAATCCTAATCATTATCATTTAACAGATCAGCCGCCCATCAGCCAGGCATGAACCATGGCTGGGAAGGCAAACGCAACGGGGCTTGTCTGAGGTGAGGAGCGGCGCATTCCAGATATCTGCCAGGTACATACTGGGTATTTGCTCGAATAAAGTGTGTCGCAGCAGTATATACAAATATATTCGGGGACAGTACAAGGAGCTTTCAAATGAACTATTCATCCCAAGAGCAGTACAAATGACTCGGGGCATCTCTTTAGGTTGGAGGAAAGGAAATTTCACCAGCAACAAAGGAAAGGTTTCTTTACAGTAAGGGCAGTTAAAATGTGGAATTCATTACTCATGCAGACTGTGATGGCAGAAACAATAGATTTGTTCAAAAAAAGGTTGGAAATCTTTTTAGAAAGGAACGGTGTACAGGAATATATCAAATAAGTAAACATGGGAGGGATGTTGATCCAGGGAGTAGTCCGATTGCCACTTCTTGGAGTCTGGAAGGAATTTATTTTTCTCCATAGGAGATATCATAATGATTATGAGATATCATTGGATGATATGTCACTGGGGTTTTTTGTTTATCTAAATTTAGCATACTGTAGGTTGAACTTGATGGACACGTCTTTTTTCAACCTCATTTACTATGAAACTATGCAACTATGTAACTATGTACCGGTATCTCCTGCAAGCTTAAATGTCCTGCGTCACATGACCCGGGAGAATTAAAGTTACAGAAGATACTGGCACCCCATACCGGAGTCTATACCTTGGGAATCAGGGGGTCCCAGGACCTGAAATTAATTGGGGTCAGGCCCAGACACCTCCTGCTTCACTAATATGTTAATAAAATTAAAATAAAAGAGCTTTAAGGTAATGAAGGGATTAACTCCTCCCACAACTCTCCCGTTAGGCCTAATCACCCACCCTGGGGCCACTACAAGCTCACCCACCCCCTCTACTACCCACAAACCGGGCACTGGTAGTTAACCCCCCACATTACCTTATCGATTCGGCAGTAAGGTAATGAAGCTGTCTGTAAATGTATTTTTATTACATAGGATAGAAGTAGGGGGTCTCCAGAGCTTGTGTTAATGCTGGTCAGCTCCGGAGACCCCCAACCACAATCCGATGTAGTAAGACTACATTTTCTGCTTCATCTGCACATCATGGATCCCATCTCACCCTTCTCACCACCCTTCAAGTGGCGAGATTAGAACCTGCGAGTTGCAGCCACGATGTGCATATCAAAAATACCTGAATAGCTTGATTTCTCAGAAAATTCTACTTAGAGCTTTTCTTGAACTACCGCTTGATTTCTCTGAGAGATTGCTACCGATCGGGAAGAAGCAGTTTACTAGTGAGTTTACCATGTTATCTAAATGTTCTGAATACCTACAAATGCAAACTCGTTATAAAAATGCTCAAAACTGTCAATAAGTGACTTATTGTAGTTTAAGTCGATACTACATTTCTTCAGCAGACCCACACTTAAGTCAGTGCAACATCAAGAGGATGCATAACAGTCATACAATTAATTCTGGACAAAACCTTCATAAATTGCTGACCGTAGTGCTATTACAGCTTAGTCTTGGCCAAGCGAAACAGCATGAAACCTTAAATGGATAGAGGGAGTTAAAAGGAATTTAGAATTGCTACAGTATGAGAAAGCTCACTTTTACAACTCTAGAATTAGAATGGACTCGGGGTACGAGTGAGTTTAACTTGATTCAAGGTCCCTTTGAAACAATATCACCATGCAGTATACCTCACTTCCACTGTAGGAAGTTTGTCTTCTATTTTCTAATTTGGGAGCATTTTGTTAGCCAACATTTATGGTGATGTTATTGCCGCACTATTGTAGGAAGTTTTTTTGTTATAGTTTTACTAAAACAAAACTTGAAAACGTTCTATATTAAGTTCCTTGCATACCATGAGAAAAAGTGTAGTTTATTTCATGCTGATTTATATCTCATCCAATAGACAGAACTGTTCAGATTTCCTTTGCTACATAGGCTGACTACATTATCCGACACATTGTGGTAATTATATCCTTTAAGCAATGCATTTGTTTAATAATAGCTTGCTTCAAAAGGGAACATCGTGACATTGTTAAACCATTGGAATCAGTGGTGCGCTTTTCTTGTGGTTGCTATGCAAAATGTATCTCAGATTTTCCACATTTACGTTCTTCTATTAAAAGGTGGTTCCCTGAAAATCTTAGGCCTTTTAAATCCTAGTTAAATCAAAAACATATGAATCAAAGAAAAAATCTAATTAGAATCAACAGAAGTACTCTTTGATACACCTGGTATAGTTTATTGTACTCCACAATTGTACTACTTTTACTTTGATACATAGCTCCCTTACTATCTTGGACTTATGGGGCTGATTCCATATTGGACAAAGATGACGATCGGGTTGTTTTCAACCCAAATTGCCCAATGAAGAAAATAAGGAATTACATCCGAAATCGGCCTGATCAGCTTCTTTCGCATACTGTATATAGAGTAAACCCATTATACTATGTTGCACATTGCATTTTTATGGCTTAAGATAATATGTAAATATTGCAGTGCACTGTTTAGGAGTCTGGTAATCAAGCAGTAGGTTGCAAAAGATCATTGTTGCAGGCACGTGGAAGTGTCAAGGAATCCTGTTAGGACCCTCCACCTCTATTCCTGGTCCACTGATTCAGTTCACCTCTAATTTCTGGTAGTTTAGTACCCACTGAGAGACAGTGACACCCTAGTACCAGGACAACCCATCCCCAGGGTGTTGCAGTGCATTCAAAATCCCATAATGCTATGTACACTAGTGTTTCTTAAGGTCTCGATTAATCTAGAACAAAATGTAGGCCTGCTGAGTTTGGGTGCCCCTATTGTCACTACTGTGATCAAAGGGGTTAAAATGACAGTGTACACATTATGATAATGCTAATCTTGAAGAGTAACACCAACCCCTTTCTTTCCTAACCCATCATAAAAATATTTATTTTTATTGTAACTTTTTTCATGGGATTCTGTATTACCAGGTACAGTGGTAGCCGCCTTTATCCTAATGCGCCGTAGTGGCGCAACTCTGATAACCGCGGGCAGATGCAGTATATATTTTTTTTTCCGGAATATGTTCCGGTATTTTAGCGCTCGTAATATTAGCATATTCTTAGCGCTGTCTGCAATTCTGCAATACCGTCTAAAAACTCATGTGGGTGTTCGCGAGCTGTTGTCTTCAAAGTCTAATACTGTAGCAGTTCAACCCATGTCAGTACACAGTCTGCGTGTGCGCGCGCAGTAATTGTAAATTTGCATATTTATACATGCATGTATGTCTCATTTGAACATTGTTGAAACGCATAGGAGTGTACTGTAACAGTATCACATTTCGGTGTATATACAGTAGCGCTCTTCCCTCGCTCGCCCCCGCACACACACAGGATAATGTACTGCACTGTAGTATTTCAACTTCTTATCTACAGTACACCTCTTCCACGCCATTCCTTTGAACGATGGCTTTCTGGTTTCAATCACATTCCTGTCATCACATTCCTGCATGTATAACGTTCAGTTTTGATTTACTGTATTCTTCTGTGTTGATAATTAATGCTCATTGGGGGGAAAAAAGTTCAAGAGTGACCAAAAAAAAAAAAAATTCTCGTCATTTTTTATTATTATTTTCTCAACATGAATGAACATGTTCCTGCCTCAACCATCTTGACATTACGATATTCAAGCTGTGCTGTAGCTTTTTACTGCGACACTGTGCGTTTGACTGCACATGATTGATTTGTGTGATTTGTATTTATTTGGGGGTGTGGGGATCAAATTATTATGATAACCTGCCTGTTGAAAATATGTCATGTCTTTGAACTACAGTACAGATAATCCTTCATGCATCTGTACCCTGTACCCCCCTCCCCAACGCAAACACACACAAGGCTCACTCAAGGATTTGAACCTCTTATCGACACCTTTACAAAACCATTAATTAATTTTCCTATTGTTGGCTTTGAGTCACCTCTCTGTAATCCTCTTTGGGAAGGGAGCTAGCTGATGATTACTGCGCATGACTCACCCATCCACCCCCCCAACCCTTTGAGGCTTTGTTTACGGTAACCCTTGTGATAATCTCTTCTCGAATTTGATATGTAAATCTGATTTGCACAGCACTGTGAAATTGAGAGTTAAAAAAACCATAATCTGATTCATGTATTTGATGCAGCAAGTTACCAATTTTTGTCATTCTTTCTTTTTTTTAGGTGTGGGGGGGGGGGTGACAATGATTATGATTATCATGAATGTAAAGAAATATTTATTTTATTAGGAACAAAAAATACAAATATACAAATAATCATGAATAATGCAAAATACAGTATTTATTCAGTTCTTCTGTCAGTTGAAAATTGAGGGCCGGTGGAAAATCATGAATAATGCACATTGATAAATATTAATTAATAATATATAATATATAATAATATATATAATAATATAACATTTTCCATCTTTATCTTCTTCCTCATTCTGTGTAGTTCATTGAGAGAGGGGAGGTTTGTTTCAATCATGACTGCACTTTAGATACACTTTACTGTACATACAGTTCACACAATGTACACATGATACCCCCCTCCCCCTTTCCATCTTTTTTTTCTCTGAAAAGGCAAGAAAAGAAAAAATTAGTGGAGTTAGGTGCATATTATGGCATTGTGTACTGTATAGCTACTCCATATTGGACTACAGTATGCAGTTAGTACTGTCAAACTAGTCTATACTGGAACTACTGTATACTGTAACTACTGTTAAATACTTTGTAACCAGATGGCTAGGGCTGCTCTCTCAGGAAAGAAAAAATCTGTGCCATCCTTTACTGTATCATACAGTACTATACTGACCATACTACAGTACAGTACTATACCATACTACCTTCCTGATGCTTGCCCATTACGCTCGATCACAATCGGCAACACA
This sequence comes from Ascaphus truei, assembly GCF_040206685.1. Classification (NCBI taxonomy): domain Eukaryota; kingdom Metazoa; phylum Chordata; class Amphibia; order Anura; family Ascaphidae; genus Ascaphus; species Ascaphus truei. Next base: position 82,829,665 of record NC_134484.1, read on the forward strand.
GTCGCAATATGGTCAATATATTTATTGCATCGTTCCACGGTGAGTACATCGTTCTAAAAACTCATTATGCCTTGCACCAACTCATCCTTTTTGGAGGGTTTCACGACTTTTCGGATATGATCCTTCAGCTGATGCCAGACCATTTCGATAGGATTGAAGTCTGGCGATCTGTCATTGGAGGGGGAAAAAAAGGACAATTAGTTAAAGAGATACAGTACACAGTAAAAACAGTGGGAAAAAAATGAGTAACGGTTACCACACTTACTCCGCTGGCGTCTTCACCCAGTTGATACCGAGCTCAAGAATATGCGTTGTTGACGCGGTGTGCTTCGAATCGTTGTCCTGGTAGAAACGGTGACCATCTGGGAACTCACGTGTGATGTATTCCACAATCTCAGGCACAATTTGCTCTTGGAAAAAAGCTTTATTCATGATTCCTATAACAAGAAAAGAAAAGTGCTCAAAAAACTGCACACTAGTACAGTACAGTGCATACAGTAAGGCTACACTAGTAAAGTACAGTGCATAAGGCAAAAGCGTGTGACCTTCAAAGATGACAATGCATCCTGGTCCACGCCTAGAGATGGCACCCCACACATGCATCTTCACTGGGTGCTTTGGACGCGGCTTCATAGATATGTGACCTTTTTTGTGGAATGCAAAGGTGGCAAATCTCTCCAGCGAAACAGTAGACTCGTCAGTGAAGATGCAATCCTGGAAAGTTTCTCCACTGTCGATCCATGCCTGGGCCTGGACCAATCTCTTGATCTTGTTAACGTCCCTTATCATAGGGTACGCACTGTAACGACAAGGAATAATTTTAAAGGTACAGTACAGTTTCTTAAACAACACTTTAACCTCCTATACTGTCCAGTACTAACCTCACACGTCCATATTTCCATCCAATTCTGCGTCTCATCTTCTTTATGCTGGTCTCGGATACAGTGAGATTGTGATTTTGCAGCAGAGTGTATTTGACCCTTAAGGTACTCTTCTCATCATTCTCTTCGCTTATTTTGTCAACCAGAAGAGTTGTCTCCCTACAGTGTACAGAAAAACAACAAGTCACAGTGCAGTAGGTAACAAGTACAGCACATCATTTAAAGTAAACAATAATAGATGCAGCAATATAAACAATAATAGATAGATATACTATATTATATAGTAATATAAATAAACAGAAATAACCATAATGTTAGATAGATCTATACTATACAGTTATATTTATATGCAGCAAGATAAACAATAATAGATAGATATACTATATTATATAGTAATATAAATAAACAGAAATAACCATAATGTTAGATAGATCTATACTATATAGTTATATTTATATGCAGCAATATAAACAATAATAGATAGATATACTATATTATATAGTAATATAAATAAACAGAAATAACCATAATATTAGATAGATCTATACTATATAGTTATATTTATATGCAGCAATATAAACAATAATAGATAGATATACTATATTATATAGTAATCTTAATATACTTACGCGTTAGTTACCGTTGGTGTCGTCGTGCGTTTTTGGTCTTTCCGTGTGCATGATAGCACACGGTGGTTGATGGCTAAATGGGCCCAGAAGCAGCTAACCAGCGTTGGATATCTGCAATTCGTTGTCTGCTTGTGTACATCTCCTTAAATCTCATGCTGAGATCCTTTGAAAACTTTTTAACAGGCATAGCTGCGAGTAGAAAGAAATATAAGCACAAGAATGTATATTTGGTGTTTAGTCGATGTGTATTCAATGTGCAGTGAATCCACAAAATGGATGGTGTATGTATACGTTAATGACTCACATTAGAGTACGCCCACTTTTAACACCTGTACCTCATCGCCATGCATAAAAGGTTACACAATTTGCATATCCCACCACACGATGATCTGTATCTGAACTTTGACCTTGTCCAGATACTGCATTGTGCCATCTGCTTCCATGGATCGACCCCGATTCTACGGACGCAGGAACCCACTCGGCTCTGCCGTGCCTGTCACGCAGAAAAAGCGAAAGGCAGGGGCCATTTCTAAGCCAAGTCCAAAGCGAAAGGCTAAAGCTAATAAAGAAAACCTTCTGCTGACCCAAAGGCTAAGGGTTACAATAAACGTAAGCCTTATTATGTCAAGAAGAAATTCGGTGATGTACACTCAAGGCAAAACAAATGGCAGCTAACACATCGAACCCGCAGGCCACTTCCTCGATTATGCTTCGACGACTCTGCCACTGCTCTCCCGGAAATCCTCCCATCTTCTCCACTACTCGTCCACGACGCTGCCGCTGCTCTCCCGGAAACCCACAGACCATCTTCTCCACTACTGTTCGACGACTCTGCCGCTGGTCTCCCGGAAATCCATAGGTCACTTTCTCCATTACGCTTAGACGACTCTGCCGATTCTCTCCCGGAAATCCACAGGTCACTTTCTCCATCCCTCTTCGAACGACGCTGCCGCTTCTCTCCCGGAAATCCACAGGTCACCTCCTCCCTCCTTCTTCGACGACGCTGCCGCTTCTCTCCATGGAACCCCCATCTCATCCTCCGTAGCACCCATCCACCCAGATGTCCACAGCACCCCATGCACAAGATCCAGCTCGTTAGACCGCATGCTGAATGGGTTAAGTGTCGATATCCCCGAGAACTCTACTATGCTGGTAAAGATAGATCTTCTTTTAGAGACCATGCTAAATATGGATCAATGGATGGAGAAGATGGATCAACGGATGGAGAAGATGGATCAACGGATGGAGAAGATGGATCAACGGATGGAGAAGATGGATCAACGGATGGAGAAGATAGAGACTGACGTAGCGGGGATACATAATTTGCTCGGAGTTCATGCCTCTGTATCTCCGATGCCGGAGCAGGAGGGTGGCATGGATGGGATGAATGGGACCTTCGACCGCCTTCCATCACCAAGCACACCCCCTCCACCAGAAGAATATGTGTACATGTATGCCCTTGATGACATGACAACCCCGTCAAGACCACACCAGGAGACAACACGGTGACCAAGACAGGAGGAAAGCATCCTCCCAGGCAACCTACCCTCGCCCGCCGCCACAAGCACACCCGCTCCCAGAAGAACACCCACTCCAAGAATCCAACCCACATACGCTTGCATCGATACGGTGCCCGACATTATCCTGCGCGAGCTGCCCAATCCACTCAGGGAGAAGTATAGGGTGATGAGTGCTGGTTTACCCCAGAAGGATGCCATGTTAATTTTCAAGCACCACATGTCCTACTTGGTGAACTGCAGGTGGGCCAACAATGTTAACTACGAAGGAAATCGCGAAAAAATGGCGCTTCCTTAAAATTTAAGAAGGACTATTGTGGAGGAATTGCGGCGCTATTTTTCAATTACAGATCCTGTAATGAAAATCGTGAGAGATGCCATTAATGGCATTTTGCGTCATACAAGGCATTGGCCCTGGAAGGACAATCTGGTGGGGATTGAATTTGCGTGACTGTTCAAATGTTGTTTATTTTTTGACTTGTTGCTTGTTTTAACTTGTATTAATAAAGAAATGTTTTTACTTACACAAGACCTGCACAACTCCAGTCCTCGAGGGCCGCAAACAGGCCCGGTTTTCAAGATATCCTGAAAACCAGGCCTGTTTGCGGCCCTCGAGGACTGGAGTTGTGCAGGCCTGACTTACTGTACTGTACACCATCCTACTGGAAATCTTTTGACTTTCTGTACTTTAATAAAGTAGATGCGTGTTTTAAATTTTATTAATAAAGATTTTTTTTTACTAACACCATACTGTTGTGCTGTAAATCTTTTGACTTTCTGTACTTTAATAAAGGAGATGTTGCGTGTTTTAACTTGTATTAATAAAGAAATGTTTTTTTACTAACACTATACTTTTATTGCTGTACACTTTTTGTACTTACGCCACCAATAATAGAAAATGTTGATTTGTTTTAAATTGTTCCATTGTCTCCTTTTATACTGTAACAAAATACAGTGTTTATAGAACATACTGTACAGTACTGTCCAGGCATGTTCTGAATCTACAAATTTCCTCAGCATCCCTTTTAGAGTTCGGTTAAATCTTTCCACCAATCCGTCAGTCTGTGGATGGTAGACCGATGTCCGAACAGACTTGACCTCTAGTAATTTTAAGACATCTTGCATCAGTTTAGCCATAAAATTTGTACCTTGGTCTGTCAACAGAACCTGGGGAAGTCCAACCCGTGAGAACAGCTCCAACAACTTGTTGGCTACTTGCTTCGCCGTTGCTGTTCTCAGGGGGAACGCCTCAGGATAGCTTGTTGCATAATCAACTATTACAAGAATAAACCTGTGTCCTTTCGCAGAGGGTTCTAGAGGTCCTACCAAGTCTACCCCAATCCTCTCAAAGGGAACTGACACCAAGGGTAGAGGAACCAAAGGGGCTGGTTTTTGTCCCTTTTGACAATTAGTTGGCACTCCGGACATGCCGTGCATAACTTAGCAATATCACTATGCATCCCTGGCCAATAGAATCGGGATGAAATACGGTCCAATGTTTTATCACTGCCCAGTTGACCACCACAAGGGACAGTATGGGCTAGAGTGAACACAGATTTAACAAACGCCTTGGGAACCAATATCTGTCTGGTGACCTCCCCTGTTTGTGTCTGCCTATTCACCCTATACAGGATATCATTTTATAACTCAAAATAGGGGAATACTATCACCCCCTGTGCATTAAAAATGTGCTCATCAATTTTTACCACCTTGTCATACTGTCTAGCAAGGAATGGGTCTTCCCTTTTGCCTCTGGCGAAAATCAGGGAGGTATAGGTCTGGTAAATCTCCAGGGCCCATATCCCCCTCCCTTAGGCCATCCCCAGTCATCACTTGTGACTTCTGGCTATTAGAATGGTCACCTTGAGACCCAGATTTCTGCAACCAGTCCTGTTTGTCAGAGCGTCTTTGCTTCCGAGTCTTTTGAACCCGGTGTCTACTGGGAAAAAGGTCTGCTGAGAAGGGAAACAGTTTGCCAGGGTTCTCCTGAGCCATAGAATAAGGCTCCTCGTGAGAGACTGGAGCCATTAGGTCCGAAAAGAAAGGCCAGTCCCGGCCGAGCACAACGGGGGAAAGGAGCCAAGGAGCGACTCCTACTTCGAGGTAGGCCTCCTGGCCTTTTACCTGTAGCCGTATTTTGGCAGTCAGATACCGCTTTACATCGCCATGTATACATTCTATACTCCATGGGGAGTTAAAAGAACACACATTGGCCGGTAACAGTTCCTGGAAGACCACAGTTTTCCCAGAGCCCGAATCTACAAGGGCCTGCATGTTTTTTTCCCCAACCTGAGCTGGAAGTAGCCAGGGCTTGTAATTTTCTCCAGTGAAGGCCGAGGCGACGGTCCTGCTGAAGGAACAATCCATATGTGGACAGTCCACGTACCGGTGGCCTTGTTCTCTGCAGGCGGAACATGGAGAGGGTTCCCTCGCAGGAGGGGGCCGTGGATAGCGCTCCGCTGGACCGGATACTGGAGACCAGGCATCTGGTGGGTCTTGTGGGCGACGTCCTCGGAAGTTCCTCTCATTTTGTGAAAAGCCGACATCAGGAAGGAGATGAGGGTCTCGACGGGGACCAGCATTTGGACTCCGCCCTTGCTAGAATGACTGCTCCTTCCATTGGACTTGGCAGTTGCGCGTGGACGGGCCATAGGTTCCCCGTTGATCCGACTTCGTTCTTTGGGCCGCTTCCACTTCACTGGACACTGTGATGGGGTCAACGCTTCTCTCCGGTAGGCAGGCAGGCGGTGGGCACTGATACACATGTACCACCGGGCAGCAATCTTCTAGGGGGGACACCTCCACCAGGACGCGATGCTGGGGCAAGCAAACCACCCTGGTAACCATGCTTATGGAGCCACCGTGCTCCGCGGTCACCTGGGGACTCACACCCGACACACCTGGTACAGTCAACTCACCCTTGTCGTCATTGGCAGATACTGATCCCAAGCCTGGGACCGATGTACCATCATTGTAGGCTGGACCGGCCATTGGAGGGCCCACAGGCCCACAGTAGGGTCCGCAGTAGATGAGGCAATCAGCTATTTGTTCCCAGCTTCACTTGTCATCTGTGGTTCCGGCATTGAAACCGAATCTGGAACCAGTTCTGGAGTTGAGTCTAGAACCGAGTCTGGAACCGCAGTTAGCAAGCACAGGCCCTCCGAAACTTCCGTGAGTGAGGTAGGTTGGTTAGCTGTACTGACTGGCCCTGTATTGAAGTTGATCGCTTCTTTCATTGTAGGTTCTGTAGTACGCAGCAGCACTGGCTTCAGGAACTGTGCCCTGCAGCAGGCACACGTGTCCCCAGCTCAATTCGCCATCTGGAAAATCACACTTGATACAGAAGTAGTGTAAACAGCTCACCCCTTCCACCTTTGCTGGCATATATTCAATTGGTAGTAGAGGGGGTTCGAATGCCCTATCGCCAGACAGTTTAAATTCCCTTTGTACACACGGGCACAAAAGAAAGGGGAAAGTCATTGGTCTTGTGTGCCAAACTCCATACAACAGAGGGTGCAATTCGCGGTACCCTGTACCTTTCCTATGGTGAATGGAAACTGCTGATTGAGACTCACTGTGCTTGCTTCCCCTGGTGGATTCCAGAGGAGGAGCACCCTCTTTCAAGGAGTGGTTCTGGCTCTGCGCTTAGCCACTCACAGCGCAGAGGCGGGGCTCTGGGTTTCGCACCAGACCCGGGTAGATTTTTGCAACACATTTCTGTTCAAGCACATTTCTGTTCTGACTTGGCGGGAGATGCCATTTTAGGTGCAACTCACTGTTAGGTTGTGGAGAGTCCACTGAATATATAAGGGGATATACTTGTGCTGGTGCATCTGGGGCCTGTAAGGTCAGAGGGGCATTTTCCTGGCATATTTCCTGACCCACCGTCCATAGCATGGTAGTCCAGTAACTGGTGGGGTCATGCTCTTCTCCTATCACCCGCACTTTGCCTAAGTCCAGAAGTTTCTCTAGGGATTCCTGAATTGCACTCCCCTCCTCATGCACGTTCCCTACTGCTACCACGTTACTTGGCAGCTCCCAAACCCTGACGGCCCAGGCATGAACCTGGCTTGTGGGTTGTAACAATGAGGACGACATAATTTAACTGAATTCGTGCAACCCAGGTCTGGATTTCAGCAGCGCCTCCAAATGTAGCCCTATTTCCCCCACCCTAAGTAAGATCAGGAGGGTGGGGGGGGGGGCTGTAAATAGCTACTGGTGCTGACCCTGAACTACGGAGAGCCACTCTGCCCATTCCGCGATCGCTCTGCGCATGAGCAAACCTTCACCCGTGCGCACGCTCACAAAACATGGCGGTGACCTGCGGAGGGAGCTCACTATTAAATTGTGTAATAAAAGGAATTAAATTAGTTTTAACTTCTTTCTTAGGATTAGATTTTAATAAAAGGCTTCTTTCTATTTCTTTTATAAAAAATAAATGCAATTTGTTTATTTTCCCCCCAGTTACCTTGCTTTGCTATTGAATGAGGAGTAGTGGCAAGTTTGTACCCAGCTATTTTTAAGTTTTCAGTGTTGGGAATCAATCAAGTGTGTTTCCTGTAGGAAGATTACTTCTGCTTTAAAAAGCTGCAAGTGTTTTAGAATTTTCTTTCTCTTAATTGGTAAATTTATTCCACCCATGTTCCACGATATTAATCTGGTTTTAGACATTATTCCCAACTATCTTTTTAATTTTTGGAGAGAAGGTAGTTACCTTCTTCCTGTGTATTGACCATTTCCATAATTCAGGTAGTTTTGTAGCTACCTGCGAAGGGGATGGGAAGATCAACAGGGAAAACAATATACAAAATCCAATACAACAAATTGTGCAACATAACTACAGTGGCGGCCAGCTTTAATCTAAAGCGGCTGCCTCTGCGGGTATTTTTAAACTGCGGACGGAGCCCGGCTATCTTCGGCTGTTTTCGGCCGGTTTTCCCGCGCCTCGGGCGCTTTCAATAATAGGCGCCATTAGCGCTTATCTATTGAAGCGGCCGCCGCGCAGGAAACTCCGATTCAAATCGGAGAAAAGCCCAGCGGTTGGCCCGCATTTAACCTGGCAAGCTTTAGAATAAAGCTGGCCTGGACAGTACGTCCATTTCTACTTTCGACTTCCAGCATTTTACATAACCAATAATATCAATTTCTATTTGAATTTCTTCCTTAAACCTAACCATTTATGATCATTAACTACTTTCTTAACCTTTCTATCTTTATCTAATATTTTATGCGTTCTTCTGTAATATTTTAGATATATAACCCCTGACTGTTAGCATACTAGGGAGTATCTGGCACTACTACTAAGCACCACACATTTGTCCCGTCTTATCTTTGTATACGGTCTCTGTGCTGTCTTGAAGCCGAGAGTGGGGCTTTTTCTGTACTGTTCCGTGATGTGGCGGGCGGTGACAATTCTGTTGTCTCACCGGATCGCTTCTTCCGCAATGTCTCTTTCATTAATTTTTCTGCTTCTTTAGGCGATTCGTAGTTCTTCGTGCCTTGTTCCAAGAATATTTTCCATCTGGCCGGGTACATCAAAGCTAATTTCAATTTATTCTTAAAGTGAGTGTCGCGGATATGTGAAAAATATGTTCTCGCTTTTGCTACCTCCGCTGAGAAATCTTGAAAGATCAACCCTTTTTTACTGTGCCAATTGAGTTGCGGCACCTTCCTGAATTGTCTTAATATCGTTTGTTTGTCCTGGAAATTAAGCAGTTTGAAAATAACTGGGCATGCCTACCCTTTGTCTCTAGGTGGTCCAATCTGATGTGCTCTCTCTATTTGCAGTGGTAGCAGTTTTTCTTCTATTCCCAGGAGACTGGGTAATTCAATCTGGATGAATTTTAGCAAATTTTCTTCCATTATATTCACTGATAAACTAATTAGTCTTAGGTTGTAACGCATTGGTCTATTCTCTAGTACCTATATTTTTGAATGTAAGTATATTTGTTGCTCATTGACCTGTTTTTGTAGTGTTTTAACGTCAGATGATATTGTATTCATTGATGCTTCCATTTGCATCATTTGTGATGTTATCTGTGTCATATGAAGTTTTACTTCCTTTATTGTATTGTATTGTATTGTATGTCTTTATTTATATAGCGCCATTAATGTACATAGCGTTTCACAGCAGTAATACATGTGGTAATCAAATAAATAACAGATAATATAAATAACAGATCATGGGAATAAGTGCTTTAAACATTAAGGAAGAGGAGTCCCTGCTCCGAGGAGCTTACAGTCTAATTGGTAGGTAGGGAGAACGTACAGAGACAGTAGGAGGGAGTTCTGGTAAATGCGTCTGCAGGGGGCCAAGCTTTATGTATCATGTGTTCAGAATAGCCACAGTGCTATTCATATGCTTCTTTAAGCAAGTGTGTCTTAAGGTGGGTCTTAAAGGTGGATAGAGAGGGTGCTAGTCGGGTCCTGAGGGGAAGGGCATTCCAGAGGTGAGGGGCAGTCAATGAAAAAGGTTTAAGGCAGGAGAGGGCTTTAGATACAAAGGGGGTAGAAAGAAGACATCCTTGAGAAGAATGCAAGAGTCTGGATGGTGCATAACGAGAAATTAGGGCTGAGATGTAAGGAGGGGCAGAAGAGTGTAAAGCTTTAAAAGTGAGGAGAAGAATGGAGTGTGAGATGCGGGATTTGATCGGAAGCCAGGAGAGGGATTTCATGAGGGGAGATGCTGAGACAGATCTAGGAAAGAGTAGAGTGATTCTGGCAGCAGCGTTAAGGATAGATTGTAGGGGAGACAGGTGAGAGGCAGGAAGGCCGGACAGCAGGAGGCTACAGTAGTCAAGACAGGAGAGAATGAGGGCCTGAGTCAGAGTTTTAGCAGTCGAGCAACAGAGGAAAGGGCGTATCTTTGTTATATTGCGGAGGAAAAAGCGACAGGTTTTAGAAATGTTTTGAATGTGAGGGGCGAATGTGAGAGAGGAGTCGAGTGTGCCCCCAAGCAGCATGCTTGGACTACAGGGTGAATGATCGTAGTTCCAACAGTAATGTGGAAGGAGGTAGTAGGGCCATATTTGGGAGGAAGTATGAGGAGCTCTGTTTTAGCCATGTTGAGTTTAAGGCGGTGGAGGGCCATCCAGGATGATATCGCAGAGAGACAATTATTGCTTCTTTAACTTTGCCTGTATGTGTCATAAATAATGGTTCCATACATTCTCTTACTGTGGCAGCTAATTATTCTTTTGTTAATGTAATATCACTATAGTTATTCTTTTTGCCACTTGTGTCCCTTTCTGGCTCACTTTCTCTCTCTTCTGCCTCATTTTTCCTCCCTTGGGACCCTGATTGTTGTTTTTTTTGCTGCAATGCATGCTTTTTTAGAGAGAGCTCTGCATTCCACTTTTCCCTCCTCACCTTCTCTGTAATCTCCTTCCTCTGTCCTCTAACTGCTCCATTTCCCCTTCTCTCACCTACTGCATGTGTCTCTTCTCCTTCCCCTGACCTCCTCTGCCTCCATTGCTGATTTTCTCCTCTGCATTAAGACCTCTCCTGAGGTTGTCAGCAAATGTAGCTGTGCTTGTCTGATAGGGAGTTTTTAAAGCCTCTGTTCCCTCTTCAGTTTCTGCATACTCAGCTCTGCTCCATGTCAAAGGCTGTTTTTCTCCTCTGCACCAAGTCCCTTGCCTGCTGGAGTGCATGCTGCACCAGCCATCTTGGAATTCTGGTGCTTTATCTTATTCTATGTTCCTCGTGGCATTGCTTTCTTGTGGAGGGTAAGGAACTTCTCCATGCAGTTTCTTTTAGTTGCTTGGGGTTTTGCTTCTTGTTTTGTTGCTTTGCAATGCTTTTTTGCTTTGATTTTTGGTGGTGGGTTAACTGAGCTCTCTCAAGGCACTTGCTTCCTGTCCAGTGACATACTGGAAGTCCAGGGTCAATGCTTCTTAATGGGACTCCCACTGTGCGAATCAATCGGTAAGAGAAACACAGTGAGAATAGATAACATCAATCCATCTCTCTGCACGCCTCTAACAGGCGATCGCGCAAATGTAATTTAGATTTTATAAACATATTATTAAAGCAGGAGGTCTCTGGAGCTGCACCGCATTAATTTCAGTTTTGGGGACCACCTGCTTCTTGAGTTCAGGCCCCAGTATGGGCTGCCGGTTAAATGCCCAGTCACATGGGCCGATTAAACATGCAGGAGATATTGGCACCCTATATTGGGGCCACTAAATCGGGAAGTAGGGGGTCCAGCTCGGGAGACCACCTGCTTCAATACTATGTACAGTACAGTAATGGGAAAAGTCCTATTATTCAGATCTGGATAATAGCGCATTTGCTCATTAAAAAAACATTACCCAGCCAGCATATAGTACATAAAAGTTGTACTTCAGTGGGCACCGATAGTAAAATAAAAAAAATTAACTACTGGCCTGGTAATTACGAGATTAACCCCCCTTCCACTACCCACTTTGAAGGCCTAACCGCCCACCCCAGGGCAACTGTCCCCATACTACACCCATTGATTGTCACTGTGGTAAACCATGCCTAAAATATGGGCAAGGATTTCCACAATGGAAATGAATGAGCTAACCGCTAAGGAAATGAAAGGGTTAAGCCAGATTGGGGATTGAGGGGGTGGGTGAAGGGGGTAGTTGCCCAAAAGCGGTTAAAACCTTCATTACCTTAGTGGTAGTAACTGCGGTGGTAATGAAAGGGTTAACCCCTCCTACTAACCACACAAGAGGCCTAACCACCCACCCGGGGCAACTACCCCCTTATATAACACCTATACAATACATTCAATATCTCAACCCATCCCCCCAACACATGCAGTACAGTAATGGGCAAAATCCCTACTATCCATATCTGGATAATAGCACATTTGCCCATTAAAAAATAAAATATAACCAAAACGTTACCCAGTCAGCATTTAATAAATTAAAGTTGTACTTACCCCTGCTAGGATAAAGGCCATACTCATCCCCCTTGACTTCCTCTTTTTCAGTGGGCACCGACAGTAAAATTATAAAAACTAACTACTGGCCACTAAGTCCTTATCCCCTCAGCGGTTATAAACCACTATTGTTATAAACCACCCTCCTGGGGCAACTACCCCCACCAACCATTGATTGTCACAGTGATACACCATGCCCATAATACGGGCATGGATTGCTACAATGGCAATGAATGGGCAAGCTACAAATAAAAAAAGCACTGAATAAAATACATTACATTTCAATAAAAAAAACAATTGCCAATAAACCAATTGATTGGCACAATGGTAAACCATGCACAAGATCCACATATGTGAATATTGTAAAGAGAAGATGACTGATAATTTACCTGACATTCAAAAACAGGAACAAATGTAATGCCATAAACATCAATGGTGTGTAGATAAACATAATGTATACCAGAAGGATATTGGAGTATCATGGTAAAAATCTGGCGGATCCTCTGACGCGTTTCAGCCGCAGCGGGCCTTTGTCAAAGAGTGATCCGCCAGTGAATAAGGAGTGTCAGATCCAAAACACCTGTGAGATCTAATCACCCCAAGATGATCAGCAGGTATCGGGTGTGACATCACCATGTTAGGAGACAGACATACATAAATAAAATACAGCCAGGTTCATATACAGTGTACTCAATATATGTTTCAAATAGACATATATATAACAAAAACCTGAACATGTAATAGTTAAAATTAATTGGCAAAGCCAGAAAATACCACTAATATGCTTAGCAACATTAGAGGTATCATATGCAAAAATCAATAGATCAGTGTGCTGTATAATGAATAGCCAAACAACAGTGGACAAAAAATAGAAATATTAAACTATAATCTAACCATCAAAAATGAATAAACTAAACCACATAAAAAAGAAGAAAGAAAGAAAAGGAGAGAAGTGGAAAGAAAGAGGTGGTAGGGGGAGGGGGGAGAGGGGAGGGAGGGAAGGGGGGGGGAGGGGGAGAAGAGGGGGGGAGGGGCGGAAGGAGCGGGGGGAGGGAAGGGAAAGAAAAGGGAAGGGAAACGGAAGAGTAGGAAGACACGGAAAGCAAAAGGAATAAAGAATGGAAAAAACATATGAATCAGTCCCGGATCAAATGTTGAAGTTCCCAGTCAATGTTTAATCCATGTGGGTGGAGTGTATGGAGAGAGAAAATCCAGTGCTTTTCCCTTCTATTTAAAAGTTGGAGTCTATCTCCACCTCTAACATTAATGGGCACATGTTCAGTACCAATAAATTTAAAATTGGTCTTTCCACCCTGTGGGCACTCTGTGAAGTGCCTAGACACTGGGTGTGTAACATCTTATTTAACAATCAATCTAGCATGTTCAGAAATTCTTATATTCAATGACCTGATGGTCCCGCCGACGTATTTCTCATTACATCCACATGTAATGACATATATTACATAACTTGTATGACAGTTAATAAAAGTCTTAATTCTATACCGATTTTTGGGATACAAAGTATACAATCTTTTTGTAGGTTCTGCGAATCTACACCATTTACAGAAACCGCATTTGTGAAATCCTTTGGGAATGTTGCCCAAGGGTTTTTGATGTCTAGATTGAAAGAGACTTCTGGAAACTGAAGTGGCCAATGTATTCGCCTTTTTAAATGCGAATCTAGGACCGCATTTAGTGATAGAATCTAAATCAGAATCTAGTTTCTGGACGTCCCAATGTTTATAAACAATTGTACGTATCTGCTGTGCTTGTTTGTTGAATTTTGTAACAAACAAAGGATTATCCTGAACCTTATTCCGTTTCCGTTTCTTGTAATGGACTAAGTCAGTACGGTCCATAGATTCAGCATTAGCATAGGCTGCATATACATCATCTGAAGAGTAACCTCTTGTCAAAAATTTTGAACTAAGTTCTTTTGAATGTTTCACAAAAGAATCTTTATTGGAACACAATCATCTATATCTTAGAAATTGGCCCTTGGGTATTCCCCGAATGAGGGATCTAGGATGACTGCTTTTAGCATGTGAATAGGAATTCCTGGAATGGGGCTTGGTAAAAATATCAGTTTGTATGATCATGTCAGGATCACCATGGAGTGTCACATCAAGATAATTGATCAAATGTGTATCGGTGTGAAACGTAAATTTAAGATTAATATCATTGGTATTAAGATTGTGAATGAAAGAGTGTAAACTATCCAAATCACTGTGCCAAATAAAAATCAGGTCATCAATACACCTTTTGTAGAAAATAATATTAGAACGAAAGATATTAGTGTTACCAAAAATGTGGACAGATTCCCATAAACCCATAAATAAATTGGCATATGAAGGAGCAAAAGAAGTCCCCATAGCCGTGCCCCGTTTTTGAAGATAGAATTGTGAATCGAATAGAAAATAATTATGTGTAAGTAAAAACAAAATAGAATCAGTGATAAATGAAATCTGTGCTATAGAAAGTGAAGAAGATTCAAGAAAGTGATAAATGGCCCTTAGACCGTGCTGATGTTCAAGGATAGTATAAAGAGACGTGACATCCATGGTGACCCATCTATATCCCTCTCTCCAGGTAATGTCTCTCAATGCGACTAATAAAGCTGTAGTATCCTGAATATAGGATGGCAGAGTCTGTACTATTGGTTGAAGAAACCTGTCAACGTACCGGGAAACACCATCTCCCAAAGATCCAATGCTGGAGACGATGGGTCGCCCAGGGGGGTTCTCCAGAGATTTATGGATCTTTGGGAGATAGTGAAACACCGGTACAACAGGATGTTCACAATTTAAAAATTGTCTTTCTTTCATACTCAGAACATAAAGTATATCCCCCAGTTCCAATAGATTCTGTAATTCTTTAATATAAATCATAGTGGGATTTGTCTTCAATCTTAGATAGAAATTCTTATCGCTTAGCAATCTTAAGGCTTCTTCTTTGTATTTAAGGGACAATTGGACCACAATGGCACCCCCTTTATCTGCCTTTTTTATGATGATTGTATCATCATGTCTTAAAATATCAAGACCAATCCTCTCCTGTCTAGTGAGATTGTCATATATGGGGGATGAAAAGGAAAAACCCTCAGCCAAAATCCTGAGGTCCCTGTCAACCAACTTCTCAAAGGTGGATATACAGGGACCCTTGGAACTGTTAGGAATAAATGATGACTTTCTCTTAAGACCGGAGTCTACATGACCAAAAAACAGGGAGTTCCGTGTGGCTTCAGTACATCCCTCTTGGTAGAGAGAATCCATCTCAAGATTGAAGACATTTTCCCTAAAGGAACATACATTGGAATGTGTCGGTTCCTCATCAGTGTCATGTATATCAGTATCAACAGTATTAACATCAACATTATCTTTTTTTGAAAACAATTTCTTAAGTGCTAGTTTCCTAGTGTATGTTTGAAGATCAATGATTGTAGAGAATAGGTCAAAATCTTCTTGAGGGGCGAAATTAAGTCCTTTATTCAAGAGTAAAGTCTGTTGTGGTGTAAGGATTGTATCTGAGATGTTAAAAACATTACTTTTGGTAGGGTCTAGAAGTATTTCTTTCTCTTGCTGTCGGAGCCAGTGAGTCTCCCAGTTCTTCTTCCCACTTCTGCACTTCTTCCATTTTTTGCCTGTGTGTTAGTTGTATTTGGAGGGGGTCTAGGCGGGTCATCACGTGAGCTCGTCATATAACTTTTATTGAAAAAACCACACACAGAATCTTTGTTGTCTTGGTATCCATGTTTAGAAAAGGACACTGACGGTCTATCAGTTGTATCTGATGAGTCAGTATCAAAACTAGACCTGCGTTCTGAATGTGGTGATTTCAAAATAGATTTTGTATTTGATCTTTGATCGACATTTTCTTCATCATGTGCCCATTTGCACAAACCGGTTTTATTAGGATGGCAAGAGCGCCTTACAGGAGCTGATATCCTCGTGGAGGGGGATCCTGGATGCTGTATCTGACTCCAGACGATCAGTGCGGGAGATCCAGTTATTGGTAACATGTCCCTAACATGTTAATGCTGTTTTAACTATAACCTTGATGTACGTGCAATACCTATCTGTGGATTGAATTTTCGTTTTATAAAACAATATACTATACTATGAGACTTTGCGCTGTTTCTCTTTTCTTTTTTCATATCCTATACCATCATTGTCAGTAACGGACTGAGACACAACCAATGGGATATACTGTGAAGGGATACTATGACGATAACATCCTCTGATATGTACAACATGAATTCCATTAGCATTACTGTTGAACTTGAAATGGAGCTCCATTACCTAAAAAAAGCAGCCAAGATCAATCTCTTTGTTCATTCTGATTGGGGATATGGTATTCTTGATCCATTTGGATTTCACGCTGGAGTAGCGCCTTGACCCTATTGCCTCCCCTCCTTAGTTTTTCAACCCCATTTATAACTTGAAACCTGAGTTGGTTAGCCTGATGACTGAGAGAGGAAATGGTGGGCAAAAGGTGCCTCAATATCGCCTCTTCTTATCATGGATTTACAGTATGTTGTCCAATCAGATCCTTTACCATCTGTGTTTTATCGCCCACATAACCAATCCCACATTGACATTTTATAATGTAAACAACATACCTAGAGGTGCATGAACAATATTTTTTTAATGGCATACCTGTGTCCTGTCTGTGGATGTGAGAAAAACTGACCTTCTTGGACATTAATAAATTGGGCACAAGCACAAAATCTATAAGTACCACACTTAGGTGGTCTAAGATGCTGTTGGATGATATTCTTACCCCCAAGATCAGCCCAGACAAGAGCATCTCTCAAATTGTTGCCTCATTTGTAGGATATCTCTGCAAACCATTCCCTTTCAGTTGCAGACAGGAAAGGTTCACACAGAGATGATCCAATTGGATGTCATCCATACCCCTACGGTTGACGTCATCCTTGGACTTCCATGGCTCCAAGTGCATAACCCTCGGATAGATTGGACTGAATCACAGCCTTTACAATTGAGCCTGTGGTGCTTGAAGAACTGCTCTGTTTCAGTCAAAAAACTATGCAAGGTTTCAGTACCGGAACAAGTAAATATACAGTTACCTGAAATATACTCTGACTTTTAGGACATATTCAACAAGGCACAATCTGAAGAATTGCCACCTCACTGGTC
This sequence comes from Ascaphus truei, assembly GCF_040206685.1. Classification (NCBI taxonomy): domain Eukaryota; kingdom Metazoa; phylum Chordata; class Amphibia; order Anura; family Ascaphidae; genus Ascaphus; species Ascaphus truei. The sequence goes on from NC_134484.1 coordinate 82,846,759, forward strand.
ATTCGACTGCCCCATCGATCTACTCCCCGGCTCAGAGAGAAAGCGGTCCATAGGGTCCAAAAGTGGAGCACAGCTACAGCGAAGAAAACGGGGGCTACAAAACAACAAATATATTAAAAATCCTTTATTGTGTGGTGGTGGGGGGTCAGAACACACTCTGATGCGTTTCGGGAAGAATCCCTTTGTCCCTGTGTCCGCTTTTGGACCCTATGGACCGCTTTCTCTCTCTGCATTTGGCGTGAGGCACGCACAACATGAGGATTCCAATGCTGCATTTGTGAGTACTCTGCCTGTTATACTCGTATTTATATTCTACTGTGGATACTGCCTGACTCACTGTATTAGCTGATCTGCCCACTATGGTATATATAGTGGACAGTCAGCTTATCATAGAGACTTGCACACGGTTCTATCTCATCACACAGGCATTACAAAATAGAGTCTCATGCTGTTTTCATTGATTTTTATTGATCTACCATCCTCCCCAACAGTGATTATCATGCTTTATTGTAATTGGTCTACCTGTTACTGAGCCCTGAGCATTGGGACAGGTGCCCTATAAACTCTACTCCCCGGCTCAGTTCCTCCATGAGGATGTTCTTACCCCTTATGTCCCCCAGAGACCAAGGCCATGAAGAAATATATCCAAGAAAACCTACAAAGGGGATTTATCCGGAAGTCCTCGTCTCCCGCAGGTGCAGGTTTTTTCTTTGAAAAGAAAAAAGATGGATCTCTCAGACCCTGCATCGATTACCGGGGACTTAACAAGATCACGATAAAGAACCGGTACCCTTCACCATTAATTTCTGAACTCTTTGCCAGACTGCAGGAGTCCACAATCTTCACCAAGTTGGATTTACGAGGAGCTTACAATCTAATAAGAATACATCAGGGGGACGAGTGGAAGACAGCCTTTAACACCCGGGATGGACATTACGAATCCCTTGTTATGCCATTCGGACTTTGCAATGCTCCAGCTGTATTCCAGGACTTTGTTAATGAAGTTTTCAGGGATCTCCTTGACCACTACGTCACTGACTACGTTGATGATATCCTAATCTTTTCCAAGTCCGTACAGGAACATTATGGTCAAGTGAAACAGGTTCTCCTATTAATCATTTATTCGCTAAATTAGAGAAGTGTCAGTTTGATCAGAACCAGACGACCTTTTTAAGTTACATCATCTCTGACGCCGGCCTTGCCATGGACCCAGCCAAGGTAAAAGTGGTTTTGGATTGGCACCCCGTCCCATGACTCTGAAAGCCGTACAACGGTTCCTTGGCTTCGCCAATTACTACCGAAGATTCATACAGAACTTCTCATCCATAGTAGCACCCATAAGGCGTTGACGCAGAAAGGAGCTGATCCCGCCTTAAGGTCTCCTACTGCTATTCAAGCATTCGAGAGACTGAAAACAGCCTTTGTATCTGCCCCTGTCCTCGTGCACCCAGACCCTGGATTACCCTTCACCCTTGAACTGGACGCATCTGATGTCGGGGCCGGAGCAGTATTGTCCCAGAGGAAGACGCCAAACATCACCCGTGTGCTTTCTTCTCCAATAAATTTTCTTCTGCCGAACAAAACTATGATGTAGGCAATCGGGAACTCCTGGCGATCAAAATGGGTTTAGAGGAATGGAGGCATTTGTTCGAGGGCACTGAAAATCCAGTCACCATACTAACGGATCAAAAAAACTCCTATATATTGAAGGGGCTCGTCGGGTTGGGGTCATGACTCGGTTTAATCTTATCATTTCGTATCTACCAGGCTCTAAGAACATGAAGGCAGATGACCTCTCACGTCAATTCCTGGTAGAAGATAAAGCTGAAGACAGAGAGGAGACTATACTTCCCGCATCATGCATAATCTCCGCTAATACTTTTGATTCCTTGGAGAACATCACTCAAGGTCAGTCTGATATTCCTGGGGCATCGAAGTCCCAGAAGGATGTCTTTTCAATGCACCTGCATATCGTAGGAAGGTAGTGGAATGGAGTCATTTGTCCAAGAGCTGTGGACACCCAGGAACTAGGAGAACCATCAACCTGCTGGAATGGACCTTATGGAGGCCGGGAATGCGGAAGGAGATAAAGGAATGTGTCACCGCGTATCCTACATGTGTTCAAAATAAGACTGCCCATTACAGACCCACAGGGTTGCTCCAGCCTCTTCCGATTCCAGATCGCCCATGGACTCACCTACCCATGGATTTCATCATGGAATTACCGATATCCAAAGGTATGAATACCATCCTGGTCGTGGTAGACCGATTTTCCAAACAAGCCCATTTCATCCCCCTTAAGGGCCTACCTAATGCCCTCAAATTATCTGAGGTATTCATCAAAGAAATTTTTTGCCTCCATGGGGCCCCCCAAGTTATTGTCTCGGATCAAGGGTCCCAATTTATCTCTAAATTTTGGTGGGCCTTTTGCCAACAATTGGGGTTCTCTCTCCACTTCTCTTCTGGTTATAATCCTCAGACCAATGGTCAGACAGAGCGGACTAACCAATCACTGGAACAATTCATCCGATGCTTCATTTCTGATATCCAGGACAACTGGACTGATCTCCTGCCCTGGGCCGAATTATCTCGCAACAATTTATGTAGTGAGTCGACATTGGATTCTCCGTTCTTCATCAATTATAGACTTTGCCCGTCAGCTCTTTCTACTACAGGACCCAGATCCGGGATGCAGCAGCGGACAATAGGATTCTGCAACTACTGTACAAGACACATGGGAAAAAATTCACAAGAATTTAAAAAAAGCAGTATCTATGCAGAAAAAACAGGCAGATCGACATCGACGTAAAACTCCAGCATACAACTCAGGGGAGAAGGTATGGCTGTCCACGAAAAATATTAGCCTGAAGGTAACCACACCTAAATTGGCACCTAGATATATTTATCCATTCACCATCATCTAGAAGATCAATCCGGTGGCCTACCGGTTACGGTCGCCAGCTTCCATGCGAATTCCATGCGTAACCAGATCTACACATAAATATTTTATAAGGTTAACAACATACCTAGATATGCATGAAAAATATTTTTTAATGGCATACATGTGTCCTATCTGTGGATGTAAGAAAAACTGACCTTCTTGGACATTATTACAATGGGCACAAGCACAGCATATGTTTAAGTCTAGAGACCTTCCTTGCACCTGCACTTCATCCTATCATTGCTCCCACCTGGTACACACCTCCATGCTGCAGCTTGCCCATTGTTGCTCTCACCTACAGGTGTGCCAACGAGTATTCTAAAACTTGCCTTAAACTTGCTTTGGAAAATCTGGGGCTATCACCAACAAGATCCAGGTACATGCTGGGTGCATGCTGCAAACATTTCAGTGACATTTCTGCTTACTAATGACCCATCGGATTAACAGCAGGGGTCCCTGGCAGTCCCATTTAGTTTGAATGGGACTGCCAGGGACTCCCGCTGTTAATCCGATGGGCCATTAGTCTGTCTGCAGAAATGTTGTAGCATGTACCCAGCATGTACCCAGCATGTACCCAGCATGTACCTGGGTCTTGTTGGTGATTGCCTCAGATTTGTTTTAGAATACTCGTCGGCACTACAGTACATATGCTTAGCTGTGCCACTAGCACTTTGGCTGAGCATAGAACCAGTTACGTTGTTCTTACCCCTCTCTGCCTCAGTCTTGCTGCTCTTCATTCTGTGTACCGACCCAGCATTCCACGACGATTCTTCTCTCGACAAACTGACCTCGGCAACCGGACAGCGATGACCCTAGTCTCTCCAACCCCGGACTCGGCTAATAGTACCTGCAACATTCCGTAACTCTCCTACTCTGACCTTGGCAAGTATATCGAACATCCGTACCTCTCCAACCCCGACCCAGCTAACCCAACCAAATCTATACTCCAGACGCGCCCCGTGGCTGTGGGTGGCATTCTATCCAGTCCCACCTCAGCACCATGGTCCCACCTTGTTTGTGGTGAGCACAGCGTGATGCTCTTCCAGGCTGACTTTTTAGTTGCCGCGCTGTAAGATTTAGAGCGTGAAAGCACTGATAAAAAATACTGGTCGTACGATAGTGCATTTTTTAAATGAACATTAATAACATTAATGAATACCATTTTTCCCCACGTTTTATTAAGCGATAAATCAATGCAAAGTCGTACGGCAATTAACCGATTTTATCACTGATTTGTGAATAGGCCTCTCTATCTCTATCTTGAAATGCTCATTTCCATTCCCATCTTACCTATCTAAACATTTTCAAACAGTAAACATGTTTGCTTTGCAAGTCAGTTTTAAATTGACATTAAGACATTGTGTTGACATAGAAGAATGTGTATCAATTAACGATGTGGGGAGCAATTATTAGAAATACAGGAGAGTTACTTCACAGATAATTGGGTGTATTACATTTTGTGCAATATCGACTAAGTAGTGCTAAGACATAAGGCATCTTACAGCTTAGTACTTAAATGGGTTGTGAAGTGCCTCACAGCTTAGCACTGGAGATGGATTTATGTTTTGTCGACATTCAAATTTGCTGCAAATTGGCTACACTTTGCAGCCACGGATATTCGCTGCTTAGTTTTAAAAAGTGACATTTGCCTACCTTAGTTGGGTGTATACAATACCACCGGGTACCACCGCACATCCGATTTATTTATAAATTAATTTGCCCAGAATTTCAAGGCCCTGATATATGGGATTTTTTTTGACAGAGAGAGAGAGAGAGACAGAAAGGCAGCACTACTATTGTAAACTCTGTGTTATACCTGGGTATGTTTATTTTATCTGTGAGAATAAGGAAGCATTCTACTTTCACAAATAAAAAGCACTAAATGGCCCTTTGCATGTCTAATTAGCTTTGTTAATATGTATTAGTGTTAAATAAAGTCTTGATGATGCATAAAATGGGTATTATTATCTACTACACCTGATCATCACAAGACATGCAAGAAGCTCAAGATGCAATTTAAATTTGACTCAGATGCAAAATGAGGCTATTGAAATTTCCTGGACCATGTCAAGGCACAAATATTACAGCTGCTGTATATTTGAGAGACAATAGAGGACTTTGGAAACCTATATGGGATACGTGAATGTACTGTTGAATTCATTTTTTTTCTTTACCTAGCTTATCAGTAACCATACATAAGAAAAAAAACTGTAGTATTGTTTCCACTGAAGTAGACCTTTCATAAAAATTCATAGTTATAACACCAGGGACTATGGAGGTTTAAATTCTGATACATTCCTTTCACCCTGTCATAGAAGCAGTAAAAAGCTATTTGAAGGAATCACTGATAAGCTGCTCTGACAAGTGAAAGGAACAAAATATATCAATATGACTATGTCTTCATGGCTTATTTCGAAGTTTATCCTCACAGTGTATACTGCTAAATGATATTTGGCAGTCTTGTGGGATTGATTCATAATCCTGTAACCAAAAATCACTCAGAGAATTTGCAGAGCTGGATCTTTCTGCATAACACTATGCCCTGGATACATCAAGTTGCGGTAATAAAAAAATGTGGGGTTACCGCCAAATAAAATTGTGATTTTTATAATAAAATAATTGCAGCAGCGTTAAAAATAACGTTTTTTTTATCCATTAAAAATATTGGATCAGTTCAAAATAGCCTAATACCAAATAGTGTACACATAGATTTCCTTTAGGACTGTTGTAGCATCCTCCAGATTGTATACAGGCATACCACGGTTTAAGGACACTCACGTTAAGTACGCTCGCGTGTAAGGACATATTTTCAATAGCACCATACCCCTGTGGCCATACTTTGCGAGTACAGGCACTTATTCTGCCCTTCTGATCGCCGTAGTAGTGACACGCTGATTCCCCTCGCCCAATAGGCAAATGGTAGCTCGCCTGTCGGCTCCCTACCTGTCTCGAAGCATCAAAAAGTGGATAAAAAGTAGTGCTTCACTTTAAGTACATTTTCGCTTTACATACATGCTCTGGACCCATTGCGTACGTTAATGGGGGGTATCCCTGTACTATGTACAGTAGATCTTTCTCAATACAAGGTATATGTTTTGGCATATTCCAGGGTTTTCATGTTATATTCTCATTGAGTGCTGGGAACATCACCTTTCTTTGCACTTTAGTTTTGGGAGGGCTAAGGGTCCCTCCTGTCGTTCCCATGCACCAGACATTATAGACTTTGAATTTTATCTTGGGAGTAATGTCTGTAACACCATACTTTTCGTATGCCATATATCACGTTCTGATATTTATCAGAACATGATTTTTTATCACCTACTCCAGGCACACATTATCCCTTGTATTAGCCCTGCTACTGTATGCCTAATGTTACATAGTTACATAGTAGATGAGGTTGAAAAAAGACTTCCGTCCATCAAGTTCAACCTATGCTAAATTTAGACAACAGATACTTTATCCTATATCTATACTTATTGATCCAGAGGAAGGCAAACAAAAAACCCCATTAAGGGGAAAATTAATTTCTTCCTGACTCCAAGAATTGGCAATCGGATTAATCCCTGGATCAACATCCTTCCCATGTATACTTATTTGGTATATCCCTGTATACCTTTCCCATCTAAAAAGATGTCCAACCTTTTTTTGAACAAATCTATTTTATCTGCCATCACAGTCTCCATGGGTAATGAATTCCACATTTTAACTGCCCTTACTGTAAAGAACCCTTTCCTTTGTTGCTGGTGAAATTTCCTTTCCTCCAACCTTAAGGGATGGCCCCGAGTCCTTTGTACTGCCCGTGGGATGAATAGTTATTTTGAAAGCTCCTTGTATTGTCCCTGAATATATTTGTATATAGTTATCATATCCCCTCTTAGACACCTCTTTTTTTTGCTTTAAAATCTGGGTGTCTTAAATCCCAGGATTTTCTTTTTTTTTTTCAATTTTTTTTTTTTTTTTAAAGAATGACATCTTATAACAAGTTTTAACAAATAACTGAAACATCTTCAATCTTTACAGCAGGAATCCTAAATAAACATTCCAATACAACATCTATTGTTTTTTGCTGTCTTCAGTTCTTACTTTTTTAATTATTTGAGCGTTGTAACTTACATAACTTTCCCTTTTATTTTCTTCACTGCCTATTAGGGAAGCAGCCTCTTTTCTAATGTAAATAAATCTAATTTAGCTAGCCTCTCCTCATAAGTTAGAATGTCCATCCCCTTTATTAATTTGGTGGCTCTTCTCTGCACTCTCTCTAGTTCCATAATGTCTTTTCTTAGCATTGGTGCCCAAAATTGTACTCCATATTCAAGGTGTGGTCTTACTAATTCTTTGTAAAGAGGCATAATTGTGTTTACTTCCCTTCCATCCATTGCCCGTTTGATGCAAGATAAGTTCTTGTTTGCCTTTGCAGCTACTGCATGACATTGGGCACTATTGCTAAGCCTGCTGTCTACAAGCACTCCTAAATCCTTCTCCATCAAGGATTCCCCCAATATATCTCCATTTAATTTGTAAGTCGCCTTTTTATTCTTGTATCCCAAATGCATTTTATTCTTGTATCCCAATGTATGCATTTTGACCAGCAAGATAAGCTAAAAACCAACCTGAAATAGATTATAAATAGATGATAAAATACAACTTGAGTTACATTACAGTAAATATTATTTCCATGACTAGCTGACCACAAAGGGGTTAATATAAACATAAAACTACACTATCTACCCCATTGGCTCCCTTAGTGGCTATTAAAGCATTGCCATTCAATTCTTTATTTCCGCTAACGTAACAAAGGATTTAACCACAAGTTTCCACAAAGAAGACCTAACCACCCACCTAGGGGCAACTACCCCATCACCCATTTCCCTGCCCCCATCACCCTGAAAAAACAGTTTTTAACCATGAAACCATTGTTTGTGACTGTGGCTACCAAGGTCATTTCAATGGAAACCAAGATAGCTACATTGGCAACCAATGTTAACCTGTAATAAAAATAGGATGCATTCTATTAAAATAAAGTAATTGGATATGCGCAGGTCTCGGAATATCCAGATAAATTCAAGGGGTCAATCCTGCTGCTCAAATATTTAGATGCTTTATTTTTATGTGTATGTTTATTATTATTTTTTCATTTTTGTTTAGTTTAGAATATTTTGAATGAATTGTTTATAACTTTGAGCAGCATAATTGCCTTGATTTCAAGGCTAACAAATAGGGTAAGGCTGACATGTATATCTAGCAACTGCTTTGACTAGTAGACCCACCCCCAAAATGTGTTGAGGTGTACAGGTCGCCATGGTTACCATGCAAGATGCTGTGGAATCACACAACTGCCCCCTCAACTCATGAGGAAGCTGTTTGGAGCTCAGCAGCTTCCTCATTTTTGCTTTAGAACTTTGGTCCCTCTGCTGTTTTGTTCGGCGATTTGTTCTGTTCTTTCACTTACAGTACCAGAGGGACTATACAGGACCAGCAAGGTCAGCCCTTCGGAAGGGACCGTGTGAATACCGATTTTTACTTGTTATTGTCATTTTTTATATTATTTATATTTTATATAAAGTGATTATATTTTGAATTGATAATGTCTTTCCTTTGTGCTCTCTTTTATGATTCTTTTAAAATATACTATTACCTTACTCTGGTAGTATCGCTGTAAAAAGAGGCTGGTAGGACTGATTATTTGAAGGCCTATTTGTTGGAAAGTGATTTTCTTTGTCAGCCGCTATTTCCACTGTCGTGAACCCCGGCTGATTCTGTCTGTGAAGTGATAGAGACTGTTGATGCTTCCTATGCCGAAGCCCATCTGTTGTTTGGACAGGTTTTTAAACAGAACATGCAGCAGCATGTGTTGCATGTGTATGCAGGTCAGGCGTGTGTCAGGGTTGCTGGAGAAGGGCCCAGTTGTAGCCTGCCATGTCATCTCTACATCTGGTTTCAGCTGAACCACCTGAGTCTTCTATGCCCAGAACCTTTACTGCACTCTTTCTGCTGTAGTTAGTGAAGAAGGAGTATCACTAGGTGGCAATGTGGGGGTTCAGAAGGGAAAACCACAGGCAGGATGAGTGGGTAGGCTAGCAGGAAGTGCTTCCATCGGGGAGGAGGTCATGGCTACTGTCAGCCCCTCTGCGCAATGTGGTGCATCATTTGAGGTTGTAGAGGGTGACATTGATGCTTGCACTTCGGATGAGCTTAGCAAGGAGCATCTTGGAGAAGGTAAGGTTGAAGAACATTGACATGCCCCTCGAAGACATCAAGGTAACAGTCGATAGGTTGGAGTTAGTGGTATTGCAGCCTCCTCCCCTACAGGGCTGATGCAATGGTATTTAGTGACCTACAGTAGGCAAACATTCAGCTTGCACCCCCATACACTCAATTAATTTTCAGATATTTTTTCTATAAAAGTAAAAAATGTAAATGTTGTATCAAATAGATTTTTCTAAGATTTATACACACTCCCTCTCTCTCCATTATTCTCTTTCCCCTCTCTCTCCCTGTTACTTTTGTTCCCCCCTCTCTCCCTATCATTCTCGTTCCCCATTTCTCCCTGTAATACTCCCTTTCTCTCTCCTTCCCCCCTCTACCTCATTCTCTCTCCACTTTGTCATTTTCTCTACCTCCCTCCCTCATTCTCCCTCCCCTCCCTCCCCTCCCTCCCCTCCCTCCTTCATTCTTTCTCTCCCCCTGCTTCCTTCTCTCCACCTTCTCTATCCTCCTCCCTCATTCTCTCTTCCTCCTATCTTTGTCATTCTCACCCCCTCCCTCATTTTCTATTTTCTCTCTGTAATTCTCTCCACCTCTCTCTCTGTCATTCTCTCACCTCTCTCTGTTACTCTCTACCCCTCAATATGCAAATCTCTCCCCCTCTCTCTGTCATTCTCCCCTCCCCATCTCTGTAATTCTCTCCCCCTCTCTCTATCATTCTATTCACACTCTCTCTGTCATTATGCCCCCTCCTATCCCTGTAATTCTCCTCCCCTGTGTCATTTTTCTCCCTCCCATCTCCCTCATTCTCTCTCCACTCCCCACCTCATTTTACATTATTCTCTCTCCCAAATCACTGTTATTCCCCCTCTCTCTCTGTCAATCTCCCCATCTCTGTGTCATTCTCTCCATCTCTCTCCTCTCACTTTCCCTCATTCTCTCACACTCTCTTCCTCCCTCCCACATTCTCTATCTCATTCTCTCTCCCCATCCCTCATTCTTCACCTACCTACTGTACCTACCTCTCTCTCTCTCCTCTGTCATTCTCTCTCCCCCTCCCCTTGACAACACAAACACACACAGGACAGCCAAAGAAAACGCATACACACACACACGGCACCCACAGTAAACACACACACACACCAGGACAGAGTAGAACATACAGTGACACACACACATTATGACAGAGCAAAACACAGAGAGACACACACACACCAGGACAGAGCTGTATGCACAGTGACACACACACACCAGGACAGAGCAGAATGTAAATGCGACACACACCCTCACCTCTTTATGGTCAACAATTTATCCTCCTCTGCTTAGCCCTGCCCCCAGGCTTCTTACACACCTGTAGCGCTCTTTCCCTTGACCCCCTGGGAGATAGGTGACTACGATGTGTGTGGTGCGTTACCTTTGGCTCACAGGAGGACTGAGCTTCTGCCGCTGGGAGCCTGGAGTGTGCCTGATTCGATAGGTGACAGTGCCACCACCTGTGTGAGATCCTAACTATGTGGGATAACCCCATGCAGGAACATATATGAATCACCAATATTCATATATGAATATACACCAATGTGGTAAAACAATAACACTTTACTGTTAGCATATAGAACAATATAATCATGGGCAACACTTATATCATCACAGTACTTGATAATGGCTAATGAGGCTAATGAGGTACAGCTACCCACCAAGCCTCGCATGGCCGTAACCCACCACCATGTCCCATAAGTCCCACATCCAACCCCAATGTGTGAGACTGTGCTGCTCACTAATCTAGGTGTAATGGTTGGTGCACTTGGCGTAGTAGGTACCTGCCGGACCCAGGGGGGAACCCTGCTATACACATTTTCCTAATTGGCTGATGCTGGGTAATGCAGCAAATGAAGATGGAGGAAACTGTCCAGCAAGCAGCTGCCTAATGGTAGAAAGGGTTCTACACCCCTAGCGTGTAGGCATCACAGGGGTCAACAACCCAGAAGAGTTACCAGCAAGGTGTGTGAATTCTTCCAATTGCCATCCTATGGCTCAGTGAGTGACTCTGCCATGGTACACTGTGTCTTTTGTGGTGCAGCAAAGCAGAGGAGCAGATGTGGATATCATCTGCAGTGACTTGTCAGCAGTAAGGCTGCGGTCCCAGTGACTGCCACAGCACACTACTCGGCGTGCACTGTGAGTGCAAGCACCGGCCCCCCAGTCACTCAGGGCCGAGTGCATGCATCGGCGCACATACAGCAGCCGCGGAGTACTGCAAGATTCCACACACAAAAAAAAAATTTCGTCTGGAACTTGCGACGGAGCCGTGGCCACGCCCCCCACTGGCGGTTTAGCCAATGAGGGCGAACCAGCTGCATGAGGTCATGGCCATGCCCCCACAAACCCCCCTGCCATGCCCCCTCCCTGTTGCAACCTCTCCCACCCAGGACCGCGTGTGCGGGAGCAGCGTTGTTGTCAGGGTCGCCTAGACCTCCTGCCTAGCCATAGTTCTTTTTGTCCACTGGGTGTGCTGCTGCCTTCTGTGGGCTCTAGGGTTCCGCTGTCTGTCTGTCTTCTTGTTGCTCCTGTCTCTGTCCTTTATAGCTTCGGCTTCCTGGTTGGTTCATTTGTTTTTGTTTTGTGTCAGACTCCTACGCACATGCTTCTGTCTCTGATCCTGATCTGTTCCTGTACCAGTCCTGTATTTGATTATGTTCATAGTAAAGGCCCTTGCTGGTAATCTGGCTTGTCCCTGTTTGTTCCCTGGTCTCAGTCCCTGCTCCCCGGTCTCAGTCCCTGCTCCCCAGTCTCAGTCCCTGCTCCCAGACCTGTTCCTGCTCCCCTGTCCTGTTCCAGTCTCCTTGTTGCCGACCTCTGCTTGCTATCTGACTATGCTATCTGCTGCCTGCCTCAGACCCCTGCTTGTCACCCGACTATGCTATCTGCCGCCTGCCTCGGACCTCTGATTGTGACCCCTACTACGCTTCTGCTGTTCAGGCCACCGAGATCCTCCCCGCCACAGGAGTCTCCCGTGACAGAAATCAAAGGCCACTTCTGGATCTCGCCGGAACAGATTCTCTACCTTCCTGCTTCAGCAGACCTCATCCGCTTGGAGGAAGATAAGTACTTTTTTTTGGTTTTTAGAAATCCCAGTTGGGATCCTGAAGTTTTTGTTGCTGCAAAGGTTTTTGCAGGGTTTTTTGTGCCGCTTTCTCCCTGAGAAGAATTCCCTTTTACAAAAAAAAAACCACACTTCTCTGCAGTACCTGTTTTTGCCATTTTCAGACTTTCATTACCTGGACAAGGATTGTCTCTGCATTGTGGGTGGGCCACTGCAGATTTCCAGACTCACATTTCTATTTAAGACGGCTACCTTGATTTACTGCTTTCCCTGGTTGGACCACTGCTGTTCACAGGGTCCCCATTTCAAAAGACAAAAGTGCTCCCATTATTTTGCTGCATGCTATGATTTTCCTGCAATCTGTAGTTCTTCCTATGATTGGTTCCAAGGTTTCAGGTTTCCCTGTAGTTTGTTTCTCTGTCTGTTATTCCCATGCTTAATTCTAAAGTTTCAGATCTAACTGCAAGTTTTTTCTGTAGTAGTTTCCTGCTGTCTATGATATTTCTATGCCTGATTTCTAAAGATTCAGATTTAACTACAGGGTTCTCTGTATGTTATCGCTACATCTGATGTGTAACGATTCATATTTAACTGCAGGTTTCTCTATATGATATCCCTACGCCTGATGTGTAAAGATTCATATTTAAGTGCAGGTTTCTCTATATGATATCCCTACGCCTGATGTCTAAAAATTCATATTTAACTGCAGGTTTTCTGTCTATATGATATCCCTATGCCTGATGTCTAAAGTTTCAGATTTAACTACAGGTTTCTCTGTTTATGTTTTTTCCTTGCATTTATGATACCTCTGTGACTGATGCTAAGGTCTCAAAAGGTCAGCTCTCCTATCTTGTGTCTCTCTGTGTCTAATATTCCTGTTGTTCATTCTAATGCTTCTGCTTTAAAGACACATTTCCGCTTTACTGGTTTCTTGGGAAGTTTGGTTTCCCTACAGTATTTCCGAAGTTATGGCTCCCACTCTGGAAACAGTCTTGAGCAGGAATTTGTAAACACCGTACCACTGATTCTTCAGAACTTCTCAAAGCAAGGAAGAAGAAGAAAAAGAAAGGAGGTATTACTGTGGAAGTTGCAGAAGGAATTAAGGATGAACCTTTAACCTCAGAGTCTGCACTTGATGAAAGAGATATGCTGCAGCTTAAGGCAACTCACAGACTTATCCCAAGAATAGTGGAAGAAAAGAAAGAGGTATTTAATCAAGGAAAAGATGCACTAACTCAGACACTTCAATCTGCACGAAAAGAGATTGATTGTCTTCATGGACGTTTAGATAAAGCGCAAGAAGCCAAGGCTGCACTACAAAGCTGTCTATCCTCAGTATTGCTAAGTGTGTTCTCCAGGAAAAAGAAAAGCACCAGTTGGAGAGTGACCTGGATGTCATGTCAGGTGAGCTGTAGAGGGCATATGCTGATGCTGCCGAGGATCAGCACCTCGCTTCTAAAAGTAACGAATTCCTGGAAATCTCTATGAAGGAAATTGACAAGCTTAATACAGAGCTTAAAGTCTCCCTGGAGGAGATTTGCTACTTTAAAACAGAGATACGTTCTGTGAGAGAGATCTTTGATGGGTTAAATAGCAGTTTTGAAACTGTAACCTAAGAGTGCAAGAATCTCTATGTCCAAATCAGTTAAGGAGATAAGAAACTCCATGAATTAGGAGAGGAGAAGAAACAGTTAGCCCAGGAAAAGTTAGACGTGCAGACAGCACTGCAGAATGCAGAGAGAGTGCTTCAAGAAGAACGTGTCTCGCTGGAGCATCACACACAAGCAGAAAATATGCTGCAGAGTCAGCTGCAAGAACTGCGTACACATCTGCAGGACACGAGGGAGAAATGGGTGAATGCTGAGGAAAAGCATCGAGTTCTACAGGAAGAAAGTTTCCAGACTGCCTACAAAGTAAAGATGCTGCAAGAGTATTTAAGTACCCAGTGTGTCCCCAAAGAGCAGCTTGAGGAGCTGAAGGCCACACTGAGCATAACCAGAGTCTCTCTGGAGGAGGATCTTAGAGCCCAGGTAACCCTGTATGAGAGGGAGCACAAGGCGGTCCAGAAACTGAAGAAAGACTTAGAGGAGGAGAGACACTGCTCCATCCCTAATAGCCAATACACCCAAGAGAAAGAGACCTGGAAAAGACAAGCTGCTGAGACCATAGCAAACGAATTTGCAGAGCTCCAAGACGTGATGAGGGATGCATGGAAGCGAGCTCAAAATGATCACAGTGAAGAGATGAAAGCCCTGAGAAGAGAATTGCAGGATGCACTTAACCAGGGATCTCTCACTCAGGAGTGGAAATTGCAACAACAACTAAAAATGAAAGAGCTAAAGCTGACAGCTGAACACACATCACAGCATCTCACAGCGCTGCAGGCGCAGATCGCTGAGCTCAAGACACAGCTTGCCAAAAAAGAGAGGGAGGAGGTGTCCGTCCGGCAAGTGGCTGGCCTGACACTGCGCTATGAGGTCAAGATGGCTGATGCCTGCAAAGTGTTGAATCACACAGCCCATGAGAAGGCCCAGCTGCACCTGGAGCTGCACAAGGTCTGGGAGGAGTACCGGCAGCCACAAGTCAGAAATAAAGAAAAAGAAACACATTTAAGCCTTGTTCTAAGTCAGCTGGGAGATATGGAGCTTTGGAAAAGATATATTGATGACATCGTCTTCATCTGGCAGGGGAGCAGTGAAGATCTGGAGCTTTTCTTGGGGCACATGAACAATAATTCAGTGAACCTCACTTTCACGTCTGAGAGTAGTTCGAGTAGCATCAACTTCCTTGATCTAACGCATACATAGAGAATAACATTCTAAAAACCAAAACGTATTTCAAGGAGGTTGATGCTAACAACTTTCTGTTAAAAAATAGCTGCCATCACCACAGATGGTTAAACAATATCCCCTACGGCCAATTTCACCGTATCAGATGTAACTGCACAGAAGTTAACGTTTTTAGTGAGCAGGCAAAGGTTCTGAGGACTAAGTTTGAGGAACGGGATTACGAATCCGAAGTGATTGATAGAGCCCTGCATAGAACTCTACAGTTAAGCAAAGAGGAACTTTTACTGCCTAAACCTAAGGAGGGTAGTAAAAATTGGGTAGTGCCCTTCGTTACAAGATATAACCGTGAAGCCCATAAAATAAGTAACATTTTAAAAAAACATTGGCACATTTTACGTAAGGACACATTATTAAAGATTACCTACCGGGGGCTCCACGAGTTGTTTTTAAAAAAAAAGAAAATATTAAAAATCAACTGGTCCCTAGTGTGTATAAGAAAGAGATTAAAACCCAAACAAATAATTGGTTACCTAAACCGGTTGGATTTTTTAATTATTTTAATTGCAAAGCTTGCCAACATGCGTCAAAAGACAAAATAAGCTTTCGCTCTAATGTCACAAATGAAACTTTTACTACAAAACAATTTATTAATTGTAAGATGACGTTTGTTGTATACTTACTGGAATGCCCATCTGAACTCCAGTATATGGGCCGGACTACAAGATGTTTACGGGTCCGCATACTGGAGCACATAGGGAACATTAGGAGAGGCCTGCTATCTCAGTGTATCCATGCACTTTAAACAAAAACATGGCGGAGACCCTACGGGATTACTATATAGGGGATTAGAGTCGGTCACAGAAAACTGGAGGGGGGGGCGATAGACTCAGGCATCTCTGTCAAAGGGAGACGTTCTGGATCTACAAGCTAAAAAGCCTCACCCCCAATGGTTTAAATGTAGATCTGGGCATTGCAGCTTTTATTTAATATTATGTGTCTTTAGCTATGTCCACAGATCCTAGAAAACTCCTTTCCCGCTTCTTTGTTGATGGTAACTTTTCTCCATTTATATCAGTATGAAAAACTAAACTATTTTTGTTTTTCCATTAGTTTTTTTTTTTTTTTTCCCTTTTCCCTAGTACTACCGTTTAACTAGGTAAGTGAGGAAAAACGGCGGTCACTGCTACTCCACAAAGTACTCCAACCAGGCGCGTAAAAACTAAATAATTTTAATGATCAAAAACAAAAAAGAACTTCCACATGGTAGTATACCTCTGACACGTTTCGTTCTATTGTAGAACTTTATCACTTTGATAAAGTTCTACAATATAACGAAACGCGTCAGAGGTATACTACCATGTGGAAGTTCTTTTTTGTTTTTGATCATTAAAATTATTTCGTTTTTACGCGCCTGGCTGGAGTACTTTGTGGAGTAGCAGTTTTTTCCTCACTTACCTGTTTACCACTTGCGAGCAGGAGCACGCCACCGCTCTCAGCAACAACAGCATCATTCCTTTCAGACAGCACCTGGCAGATCTACAGCTTGATCGGGAATGCGGGCCAGCTGACTTAACCCTTCTACTACCAGATGCAGGTGAGGCAAGCAGTAGCTGGATATTTGACTTACTGTGGGGCTCTGTTCTGACAGGGCTCCGCTGTACTTCTACTAGCCATGCTTTAAAGCCCCCCATCTAGGTTTATGGGTTCATTATAGAAGGTTTTTTGATATTATTGGACTTTATATTTTGTTGCTGCGGTGTATTACTCTACTGCCTCATATACATCCACTTATCTGCATCGTTGTAGCATCAATGCTATGGGTGTAAACCCTTTCTCCAATCTACCTTTTAACTAATCTGCGAATTTAAATAAATCTATGCCAATTTTAAACTGTTTTTAGTCCATATTAAGTCTGAGACTGTGCTGCTCACTAATCTAGGTGTAATGGTTGGTGCACTTGGCGTAGTAGGTACCTGCCGGACCCAGGGGGGAACCCTGCTATACACATTTTCCTAATTGGCTGATGCTGGGTAATGCAGCAAATCAAGATGGAGGAAACTGTCCAGCAAGCAGCTGCCTAATGGTAGAAAGGGTTCTACACCCCTAGCGTGTAGGCATCACAGGGGTCAACAACCCAGAAGAGTTACCAGCAAGGTGTGTGAATTCTTCCAATTGCCATCCTATGGCTCAGTGAGTGACTCTGCCATGGTACACTGTGTCTTTTGTGGTGCAGCAAAGCAGAGGAGCAGATGTGGATATCATCTGCAGTGACTTGTCAGCAGTAAGGCTGCGGTCCCAGTGACTGCCACAGCGCACTACTCGGCGTGCACTGTGAGTGCAAGCACCGGCCCCCCAGTCACTCAGGGCCGAGTGCATGCATCGGCGCACATACAGCAGCCGCGGAGTACTGCAAGATTCCACACACAAAAAAATAATTTCGTCTGGAACTTGCGACGGAGCCGTGGCCACGCCCCCCACTGGCGGTTTAGCCAATGAGGGCGAACCAGCCGCATGAGGTCATGGCCATACCCCCACAAACCCCCCTGCCATGCCCCCTCCCTGTCGCAACCTCTCCCTCCCAGGACCGCGTGTGCGGGAGCAGCGTTGTTGTCAGGGTCGCCTAGACCTCCTGCCTAGCCATAGTTCTTTTTGTCCACTGGGTGTGCTGCTGCCTTCTGTGGGCTCTAGGGTTCCGCTGTCTGTCTGTCTTCTTGTTGCTCCTGTCTCTGTCCTTTATAGCTTCGGCTTCCTGGTTGGTTCATTTGTTTTTGTTTTGTGTCAGACTCCTACGCACATGCTTCTGTCTCTGATCCTGATCTGTTCCTGTACCAGTCCTGTATTTGATTATGTTCATAGTAAAGGCCCTTGCTGGTAATCTGGCTTGTCCCTGTTTGTTCCCTGGTCTAAGTCCCTGCTCCCCGGTCTCAGTCCATGCTACCCAATCTCAGTCCCTGCTCCCAGACCTGTTCCTGCTCCCCTGTCCTGTTCCAGTCTCCTTGTTGCCGACCTCTGCTTGCTATCTGACTATGCTATCTGCTGCCTGCCTCAGACCCCTGCTTGTCACCCGACTATGCTATCTGCCGCCTGCCTCGGACCTCTGATTGTGACCCCTACTACGCTTCTGCTGTTCAGGCCACCGAGATCCTCCCCGCCACAGGAGTCTCCCGTGACAGAAATCAAAGGCCACTTCTGGATCTCGCCGGAACAGATTCTCTACCTTCCTGCTTCAGCAGACCTCATCCGCTTGGAGGAAGATAAGTACTTTTTTTTGGTTTTTAGAAATCCCAGTTGGGATCCTGAAGTTTTTGTTGCTGCAAAGGTTTTTGCAGGGTTTTTTGTGCCGCTTTCTCCCTGAGAAGAATTCCCTTTTACAAAAAAAAAACCACACTTCTCTGCAGTACCTGTTTTTGCCATTTTCAGACTTTCATTACCTGGACAAGGATTGTCTCTGCATTGTGGGTGGGCCACTGCAGATTTCCAGACTCACATTTCTATTTAAGACGGCTACCTTGATTTACTGCTTTCCCTGGTTGGACCACTGCTGTTCACAGGGTCCCCATTTCAAAAGACAAAAGTGCTCCCATTATTTTGCTGCATGCTATGATTTTCCTGCAATCTGTAGTTCTTCCTATGATTGGTTCCAAGGTTTCAGGTTTCCCTGTAGTTTGTTTCTCTGTCTGTTATTCCCATGCTTAATTCTAAAGTTTCAGATCTAACTGCAAGTTTTTTCTGTAGTAGTTTCCTGCTGTCTATGATATTTCTATGCCTGATTTCTAAAGATTCAGATTTAACTACAGGGTTCTCTGTATGTTATTGCTACATCTGATGTGTAACGATTCATATTTAACTGCAGGTTTCTCTATATGATATCCCTACGCCTGATGTGTAAAGATTCATATTTAAGTGCAGGTTTCTCTATATGATATCCCTACGCCTGATGTCTAAAAATTCATATTTAACTGCAGGTTTTCTGTCTATATGATATCCCTATGCCTGATGTCTAAAGTTTCAGATTTAACTACAGGTTTCTCTGTTTATGTTTTTTCCTTGCATTTATGATACCTCTGTGACTGATGCTAAGGTCTCAAAAGGTCAGCTCTCCTATCTTGTGTCTCTCAGTGTCTAATATTCCTGTTGTTCATTCTAATGCTTCTGCTTTAAAGACACATTTCCGCTTTACTGGTTTCTTGGGAAGTTTGGTTTCCCTACAGTATTTCCGAAGTTATGGCTCCCACTCTGGAAACAGTCTTGAGCAGGAATTTGTAAACACCGTACCACTGATTCTTCAGAACTTCTCAAAGCAAGGAAGAAGAAGAAAAAGAAAGGAGGTATTACTGTGGAAGTTGCAGAAGGAATTAAGGATGAACCTTTAACCTCAGAGTCTGCACTTGATGAAAGAGATATGCTGCAGCTTAAGGCAACTCACAGACTTATCCCAAGAATAGTGGAAGAAAAGAAAGAGGTATTTAATCAAGGAAAAGATGCACTAACTCAGACACTTCAATCTGCACGAAAAGAGATTGATTGTCTTCATGGACGTTTAGATAAAGCGCAAGAAGCCAAGGCTGCACAACAAAGCTGTCTATCCTCAGTATTGCTAAGTGTGTTCTCCAGGAAAAAGAAAAGCACCAGTTGGAGAGTGACCTGGATGTCATGTCAGGTGAGCTGTAGAGGGCATATGCTGATGCTGCCGAGGATCAGCACCTCGCTTCTAAAAGTAACGAATTCCTGGAAATCTCTATGAAGGAAATTGACAAGCTTAATACAGAGCTTAAAGTCTCCCTGGAGGAGATTTGCTACTTTAAAACAGAGATACGTTCTGTGAGAGAGATCTTTGAAGGGTTAAATAGCAGTTTTGAAACTGTAACCCAAGAGTGCAAGAATCTCTATGTCCAAATCAGTTAAGGAGATAAGAAACTCCATGAATTAGGAGAGGAGAAGAAACAGTTAGCCCAGGAAAAGTTAGACGTGCAGACAGCACTGCAGAATGCAGAAAGAGTGCTTCAAGAAGAACGTGTCTCGCTGGAGCATCACACACAAGCAGAAAATATGCTGCAGAGTCAGCTGCAAGAACTGCGTACACATCTGCAGGACACGAGGGAGAAATGGGTGAATGCTGAGGAAAAGCATCGAGTTCTACAGGAAGAAAGTTTCCAGACTGCCTACAAAGTAAAGATGCTGCAAGAGTATTTAAGTACCCAGTGTGTCCCCAAAGAGCAGCTTGAGGAGCTGAAGGCCACACTGAGCATAACCAGAGTCTCTCTGGAGGAGGATATTAGAGCCCAGGTAACCCTGTATGAGAGGGAGCACAAGGCGGTCCAGAAACTGAAGAAAGACTTTGAGGAGGAGAGACACTGCTCCATCCCTAATAGCCAATACACCCAAGAGAAAGAGACCTGGAAAAGACAAGCTGCTGAGACCATAGCAAACGAATTTGCAGAGCTCCAAGACGTGATGAGGGATGCATGGAAGCGAGCTCAAAATGATCACAGTGAAGAGATGAAAGCCCTGAGAAGAGAATTGCAGGATGCACTTAACCAGGGATCTCTCACTCAGGAGTGGAAATTGCAACAACAACTAAAAATGAAAGAGCTAAAGCTGACAGCTGAACACACATCACAGCATCTCACAGCGCTGCAGGCGCAGATCGCTGAGCTCAAGACACAGCTTGCCAAAAAAGAGAGGGAGGAGGTGTCCGTCCGGCAAGTGGCTGGCCTGACACTGCGCTATGAGGTCAAGATGGCTGATGCCTGCAAAGTGTTGAATCACACAGCCCATGAGAAGGCCCAGCTGCACCTGGAGCTGCACAAGGTCTGGGAGGAGTACCAGCAGCCACAAGTCAGAAATAAAGAAAAAGAAACACATTTAAGCCTTGTTCTAAGTCAGCTGGGAGATATGGAGCTTTGGAAAAGATATATTGATGACATCGTCTTCATCTGGCAGGGGAGCAGTGAAGATCTGGAGCTTTTCTTGGGGCACATGAACAATAATTCAGTGAACCTCACTTTCACGTCTGAGAGTAGTTCGAGTAGCATCAACTTCCTTGATCTAACGCATACATAGAGAATAACATTCTAAAAACCAAAACGTATTTCAAGGAGGTTGATGCTAACAACTTTCTGTTAAAAAATAGCTGCCATCACCACAGATGGTTAAACAATATCCCCTACGGCCAATTTCACCGTATCAGATGTAACTGCACAGAAGTTAACGTTTTTAGTGAGCAGGCAAAGGTTCTGAGGACTAAGTTTGAGGAACGGGATTACGAATCCGAAGTGATTGATAGAGCCCTGCATAGAACTCTACAGTTAAGCAAAGAGGAACTTTTACTGCCTAAACCTAAGGAGGGTAGTAAAAATTGGGTAGTGCCCTTCGTTACAAGATATAACCGTGAAGCCCATAAAATAAGTAACATTTTAAAAAAACATTGGCACATTTTACGTAAGGACACATTATTAAAGATTACCTACCGGGGGCTCCACGAGTTGTTTTTAAAAAAAAAGAAAATATTAAAAATCAACTGGTCCCTAGTGTGTATAAGAAAGAGATTAAAACCCAAACAAATAATTGGTTACCTAAACCGGTTGGATTTTTTAATTATTTTAATTGCAAAGCTTGCCAACATGCGTCAAAAGACAAAATAAGCTTTCGCTCTAATGTCACAAATGAAACTTTTACTACAAAACAATTTATTAATTGTAAGATGACGTTTGTTGTATACTTACTGGAATGCCCATCTGAACTCCAGTATATGGGCCGGACTACAAGATGTTTACGGGTCCGCATACTGGAGCACATAGGGAACATTAGGAGAGGCCTGCTATCTCAGTGTATCCATGCACTTTAAACAAAAACATGGCGGAGACCCTACGGGATTACTATATAGGGGATTAGAGTCGGTCACAGAAAACTGGAGGGGGGGGCGATAGACTCAGGCATCTCCGTCAAAGGGAGACGTTCTGGATCTACAAGCTAAAAAGCCTCACCCCCAATGGTTTAAATGTAGATCTGGGCATTGCAGCTTTTATTTAATATTATGTGTCTTTAGCTATGTCCACAGATCCTAGAAAACTCCTTTCCCGCTTCTTTGTTGATGGTAACTTTTCTCCATTTATATCAGTATGAAAAACTAAACTATTTTTGTTTTTCCATTAGTTTTTTTTTTTTTTTTCCCTTTTCCCTAGTACTACCGTTTAACTAGGTAAGTGAGGAAAAACGGCGGTCACTGCTACTCCACAAAGTACTCCAACCAGGCGCGTAAAAACTAAATAATTTTAATGATCAAAAACAAAAAAGAACTTCCACATGGTAGTATACCTCTGACACGTTTCGTTCTATTGTAGAACTTTATCACTTTGATAAAGTTCTACAATATAACGAAACGCGTCAGAGGTATACTACCATGTGGAAGTTCTTTTTTGTTTTTGATCATTAAAATTATTTAGTTTTTACGCGCCTGGCTGGAGTACTTTGTGGAGTAGCAGTTTTTTCCTCACTTACCTGTTTACCACTTGCGAGCAGGAGCACGCCACCGCTCTCAGCAACAACAGCATCATTCCTTTCAGACAGCACCTGGCAGATCTACAGCTTGATCGGGAATGCGGGCCAGCTGACTTAACCCTTCTACTACCAGATGCAGGTGAGGCAAGCAGTAGCTGGATATTTGACTTACTGTGGGGCTCTGTTCTGACAGGGCTCCGCTGTACTTCTACTAGCCATGCTTTAAAGCCCCCCATCTAGGTTTATGGGTTCATTATAGAAGGTTTTTTGATATTATTGGACTTTATATTTTGTTGCTGCGGTGTATTACTCTACTGACTCATATACATCCACTTATCTGCATCGTTGTAGCATCAATGCTATGGGTGTAAACCCTTTTTCCAATCTACCTTATAACTAATCTGCGAATTTAAATAAATCTATGCCAATTTTAAACTGTTTTTGTCCATATTAAGTCTGATTTAAAATGTATAAAGAAATATCTTTCTAAAGTTTTAAATATATGTGTATAAGCTCATGTGATAAGCTATTGTAGCATCAAGAATATTTCTGCACAATTTTTTATAATTTGAGTGTCTAAAGTGACCTGTTGTTTTTGTTTGAGCCCTTAATAATTATAAGTGGCCAAAAATAAATATAAAATTACAATGATAAGTATAGTAATGATGAATTTAATGGTATTTTTAATTTATTTTGAAACCCTTATTTTTAAACCCTTGTTTAGTATTACTGCATAAGATATTAAAAGGGTGTTTAGCACGTCTTCTATATAGAGGTATAATTAGCCATGTTGAGTACTGAAATCCAGATAGATGGATTGGCTAGACTCACTTTGAGCTTTAAAGATGCGTCTGTGGGGACAGTCCCCTTTAATTATGTAATTAACCATCTCTGAGGGTCTATATATACTGATGGGACCCTTCCAACCACAATTTAAGAGCCTGAGGAAGCCGTGTTCACGGCAAAACGCGTTGATCCAACAGTACTTGTTTTTGACCAGCTGAGGCTTCCGTAGCCAGTGAATACTCTGACAGCCACAGCTTGCTCCCGAGCAGAGGCGCGTCATCTCCCTGCACTCCGGATGCGGAGGCCGAGCAGCTTTTGTGGCTGGAGAGTTCCACTGACATACGGCAAAGAGCCAAAAGATTATTTTATGTGAGTGCTACAGTATCCCTGTGTTTATTTGTGCGGCTGTTTTAAATCTAATAAATGTCATGTTTTAAACTCTATACTAACACTGTGCCTCACTCCCCCCCTCCCTCCCTGAACTGCTGGATCGGGGAGAATAAGAAGGCCTGTCTAACCCCAAGCACCTGAGAGGGGACTCCTGACTGCATCTTTTATTTAAAGAACTTTTATTGGTGCCTTGATTTTGGTCTATTTCCTGGAAGGTTTAAGCTGAAACCCACAGACCACTATACAACATCATTACTTACACAGGGCCATGTAAGTATTTTGTTATTTTCACATAAACCACCCCTACCCCTCCTCCTCCCCTTGGGACAATTTGGAGGATATATCAAAGATACCATTGTGTACCCACGCTTACACAGGGTGTAAGCAGTACACAGTAAGTGTATTAATATTATTATAATCCCTATTATCCCTTATCAGGAGGGTGCTTATCACTAATATCTACGAATATTTGTGAGCTTTGTGTCTGGAATTTATTAACCCCTTGCTCCCCTGTTTTTTCTGTTTTGTATGTTACCTTGAGGGATTTGGATGATCCCTATACCGGGTTGAAGCAGAAGGGATCGAAGGTTGTCTTTGGTGAATTTGTAGATAACCTTTTTGGATTTATTATTATTTTTTCTTTTGTTATACTACTCCTTTACTTCTGTTCCGAGACTTGGGGTAAGTGCTAAGTGTTTTGTTCTTTACTGTATACCCTATCCCTGCTGTTGGCTGCTACCCTTTAGTCTTCACGTTCTAGATTTGAAGTATGTCGGATATGGAGGTGGTTGAAGATATAACTACCCCCATAGAGAATCCAGAAGATACCATTGCCCCGAGTGTATTTGAAAAAAGAGCACTACGGAGCAATGATATGGAAAGTAAACTGAGCATCAAGGAGGAAATCAATGTTAAAGACACTGTTAAGTCAGAGTTTGAAAAACTAGACAAAGCAATGAATAAAGAGATACGTATCTTCTTGGATCACTCCTATCTAGAATTCCAAGAGGCCTTAGGGTTTTAAAACCTGCCTCTTTTGACTTAGTGGAAGTAGAATACAGCTGCATGTGGGAAAAAATCCTGGACACATGCAGTCTAGACCTTATGAATCTATTGATATCTCGTCATAATACCACACTGCAGGATCTAGATTTAGAGATTAACCAAATGAAAACTATTCTAGAACCCCTCATGCATTGCCCTTAGTTTAATTCATTGAATAAAAAATTATCGGATGAATAGGACGTTTTAGAGAGAAATATCCTCATAAATCAAAATAAGAAATTCATAACGGATGAGGAAGATTACAGGGATGGTAAACAAAGAAAATGGGATAAATCTTCAACAAGGGACCAGAAAAAGAGAGACAGGAGCAATTCAGCAGTGGGGAGAGAGGGAAAACCATCTTCTAACCCACCAAGAGGTAGGAAAAGTCTGACTAAAAGTAGCAATATTCCTCCATCAAAAAAACCAGAGGAGGAAGAGATTAAAAGTAACGTGACTGAGAGGGAGTCTAAACCACAACAAAAACCCAAAGAGAAAGATAGAGATAATTATCCCAGTACCAGTTTCCAATCAGACAATTTTACAAGATATGATAGAGGCCATGCAAGAGAAGTTGAGCAGAGATACCCCAATTATCAACAAACTAGAGGGGGAGATTCACACTACCGTACGAGGGATTATAGACATCCCAGGAGTGACTGGCGGGATAGACGGGAGTACTCACCTAGATGGGAACGATCACCAAGGAGGGATAGATCCCCAAGGAGGGATAGATCACCTAGAAGATCTAGGGAAGAAAGATCAATGGAGAGATATGGGGATAGAAGAGAACGGAGAGACTATAGGGATGGAAGGAGCGATCATATTGCACCAAAAAGCCCTATTTGGGAACGTGTAGACAGGACTAGGACAGGTGTTTCTTTTTTAGGCCAGGCACCTCAGTCTCCAACGACGGTAAAAAAACAATTTTCCAGCCTGGACGACCCGGGAGTCTCCAGGAATACAGAGGGGAAAGGGAAAAAAAGAAGCAGAGAGGGAAAAGGGGAGGAAGGAAACGTCGGGAGCAAAAGACCAACACACTAAGCAGTGTTTTCAACATAAGTACAAAGGTGCTAACTGAGGTACAAACAAAGGTTTTAGCTAAGGGATTGAACTTTGCTCCCTCACGAGGTCTCAGCGGTTTTGACCTTTTTATAGACGCACAGAAATATATGCGTCAATTAACCGTCAAACGCTTCTTCCTCAACAAAAAAGTCATAAGTCAGACTCCAGAGCAAACCATACAAAGAAGTGCAGCGACAGAGCTAAACTTAATCGCACCTGACAACTTCGTCCATTCAGATTTGAAAAATAAATCAATTTTTTATCCAAGTTACTGTAAGGGGCAGTACTTGGAGGTGTTCAACCAGTTAATCATGGATGACTTTGAAAAATTGGTCAGCAGGGGAAACAAATACCGTGATTATTTAAATATAGAAGAGAGAGAGGCATTAAAATTATTGAAAGAAGACAGCAGCATTACTATAAAACCTGCGGACAAAGGGGAGGGGGGGGGTTGTTATTATGGATACTAGTTATTATCTCCAAGAATCACAACGTATCCTGGGTGATTCACAAACATATGAAAGACAGGATCCCTCAAAAATATATCAAGATGAGCTAACAAACATTCTGAGTGAAGCAAGGGATATTGGGATCTTGGGTGAAAAGGAGTATGCTTATTTATTAAAAATACAACCGGTGAAGCCGGTGTTCTACTTCCTACCCAAGATCCACAAGGATCGCCTTAAGCCACCGGGGAGACCCATTATTTCAGGTATTGGGTCTCCCACACAGAACTTTTCTGAATATGTCGATTTATATTTACAGAAATATGCCACCAGCGCCAAATCCTATTTGAAAGACACCTTACAGGTTTAAAACATCCTATCGGAAGTACAGTGGCGGGAAGGTTTTATATTGGTAACCTGTGACGTCATCTCATTATATACCTCAATGAGGCATGAGGATGGCTGTGAGGCAATTAGGGTGGCACTAGAGAGGGATACAGTGATCCCGCAGGACCAGAAAACTTTTTTGCTAGAGGGAATTGATTTTATTTTGAAACACAACCATTTTTGGTTCGATGGGTCAATGTTTCTTCTGAGATGTGGGACGGCAATGGGAACAAGGTTCGCTCCGAGTTACGCCAATATTTTTATGGCCCATTGGGAAGAAAATAATATTTGGGCAGTGTGACGATGGGAAGGATTTGGCCCGGGATTAAAGGGGTTACACCCCAATTGGCCACCCTCTACCCTCACCTGGGAAGCAAGGGGTTAACTGGACTTAGGTCCAGTAATGTGTTTTTATCTCGCTTCAATATCCAAATGCTTATTCCCCTGTATAACTGTATTGTGTTATCCTAGTGTCTGCACCACACACACACTGGGGCTTAAGGGGTTAATGAGCTACAGTTTAAGAAAATACAAATGTGGTGTGTCTTTTCAGAAATATCTGAGCTTCAAAAGGATTGATTGAAGTTTGGGTGTGAAAAGGTACAGAGGGGGTTTGGTGTATGTTAACATATATTGCTGGGAGACAGCTAGGAAAGGAGGTCTGGGGCATTGGGTGTGAAATCTAACATCAGGTGACAAATGTCCACTACCCAGGGGTCCCTGCTTCAAAGGATGTATTGATGGGGGCCAAGGGTGCTATTATGCAGGGAGATATCAGAATGAGTGACCGTATTAAATATAAGAATATTATGAGATGTCCTCGGTTGAACGTGCTAAGAGTTACATATGTGTATTCGTGGGACTGACTCGCACATAAGGAATACAAACACCTGATGTTTAGCCGGTCCTAACAGACAGATATTAATACCTCTCTTAATTTTAATATTACACTGTAATATTTAGTCTCGTTGGGAGCGTCATGCGTGCCGGAATGTAGTAATAAGACTCGCGTGCCGGTAGGTACACTGAACTGAAGTTATGAAGTTATTTAGATAGGAAAAGCAGTTTGTAAACGTCCTTGGGTGGGAGGAGTTTTACTCTGAGGAAAACTGTCAACTTCACCGCTGATTTATGAGATGGGCTGGGTTTAGGTTGTGTTCAATGGGAAATAATTGTATAAGAACCAGGCTCAGCCTATGGCTATTGTCTTTCATGTCTTGGGATTATGAAGATTGCAGTATGAACTGCCAGTCTAGATGTGACTGTTTCATCATTTCCATCTTAAGTGAGTGTCCATATTTTGCCTCTTATTTGTATATCTCGTGTGTTCACCTTTATCAAGGAATAAATTATATTCTATCATATCTAAGTCTCGTACCAGTTCAACCCAGTTATATATATATTTGGTGTGTATTATTAATAGCCTGTCACAAAGCTCCCGTCACAGGCTTATTAATAAAACTGGTGGCAAGCGGCGGGATTGAACTGGACCTGTATTACTAGTGTTCTGCGGCATACTGTAATATAGTGGGAACTTGATGGTAATTGCGAGTTCCTGGGACTAAAGATATTGAACACACAGTGTACAACATATAACACAAGATATGGCACCTCCTCACTGTTCCCCTACTTGTGAGAAGCATTGCCTCCAGAATCAAAGTGCCGGCCATCCGTCTGACTGGAGCCGGGCACCGAGACCGGAGGAGTGCATTAAGTTGGCGCGGGGACCAGCAGCCAGCAAGGCTGAGAGAGAGACAGCGATCGGTGAGCATGAAACCCGACAGGCTGAGCAAAGATCCACAGCTGCAGCCGCTGTAACCATCAAACCGCCTGGAGAGCAGGGAAGGGACCCAGCTCCGGGATGGCAGAGACTTGGGGAGGGAGCGGGTGGTCTCGGAGACCACGGAAGTCTTGCACCAGGAGAGGAAACGGCCGTTGCGGTAGCCCATCCATTTTCCCTGAAAGAGCTAGCACTGGTGTGTGCGTTGGGCATGACGTGGTTCCCGGCGAAGTGGACCCAGTTCCTGGCGTCGGTACCACACCGACCCGCTTATACCCTCCCAGAGTCCGGCGCTCAAGCAACTCCGCTCTGGACTCCGTTGCCCCTTGCTGGGGTTAGTCCACCAGCAGCGGAGAAGCTCTGGAATGTGCCCGGCGCTCCAGCAACTCCGCTCTGGACTCCGTTTCCCCTTGCTGGGGTTAGTCCACCGGTGGCGGAGAAGCATCGACAGCCGCTGCGGCACTACCAACAAATGGGCCACAATAATGCCCGGTGCCCGGACCGTGCGCGGTCGGGCGAAGAAGCCCCTCAGGGCCAACGCTCACGAGCTGCGGAAAAGATGCCCCAGTTAGCGGCATCCTCTGATGGCTCCCGCCCAGCCGGGGCGACAACCCTCCTCGGGACGTCTCCTGGAGAACCTGGACGGGCTGCATCGGCAACAGCAGCGGAGAGTGGCGGCCATCCACCTGATCCCAGCGGAGAACCGGCGGCGGCGGAGAAGAAGCCGCCACTCCGGCATCCTGCCGGCGACAATTTTATTTGGGGGGAGGGACAGGGTTTGCGGGAGGGGGTTATTTTACCAAGTTTGCATGGAGCCGTGTTCCTCCACAAAGACCTGGGACCCTTGTCCTGCACCGTTGTACCTGTACCCAACCCGGGCGCTGTTGCGGCAGCGGCCCATTGCTGCCCAGCCCAGATGGTGCCGGCAGCGGCCACTCCAGTCCCCCTGCAATTGGGACCAACGAAAGCGGCGGTCTCTGTGGGGACCAGCGAGGTAAGCCAGACCCAGTCGCAGACTGACCCTGACTTATTTTTCCCTATGACTGTACCCTGTTGTTTCACTATACGGGTGACTGGGGGGTGGCAGGAGATAGGGGTACCAGGGGAGGGGAAGGAAGGGCAGCTTGTAGGGCAGCTAGACTTCCCCATTACCCTGGCGGAGCAGCAAGGGGACTCTCGGATAAGAGCCCCACTGTTGCAGCCTGGCTATGGGCCGGAGGTATCAGGGGTTGTGGCAAAGTTAGACCACCCCCAGATTTCAGGGGTTGTGGCAAAGTTAGACCACCCCCCGATTACCTGCCGGCCAGAAGCTAAGGTGGGTGCATCTGCACCAGCAACCCTGAGCTCACCTCCGGTTAATGGGGGCACAGCTTCAGGGAGAGGGGCTAGCCCCGTTAGCACCCAGCTCTAGGGTAGGATTGCCTGGGAGAGGGTTGGGTGGGCCAATGGGAACCGGGGAGGGAAGGCAGCAAGTGAGCCAGCCAGATTACCCCATTACCCTGGCAGAGCAGCAAGGGGACTCTCAGTTAAGAGCCCCACTGTTGCAGCCTTGCTATGGGCTGGAGGTATCAGGGGTTGTGGCAAAGTTAGACCACCCCCAGATTACCTTCCAGCCAGGAGCTAAGGTGGGTGCATCTGCACCAGCAACCCTGAGCTCATCCCCGGTAATGGGGAGGCAGTGTCAGGGAGATGGCCTCACTCAGGTGTCCCTAGGATCCAGGTTAGGATTAGCTAGGGAAAACCGGAGTGAGGGGAGGCTGCAGGTAGGTAGTCAGCATCAGATCTCAGTGGGAGAAGAAGGGCTAGTGGTAGCAAGGGAGGGACAGCAGCAGGTAGGGCAGCTAGAGTTTCCCATTACCCTTGCAGAGCCTCAGTGGGTGTTTCAGATCAGCAACCCCCTGTTGCAGCCTGGCTATGGGCTGGGGGTATCCTGGGCAGTGGCAAGCTTGTGCCACCACAGGGATACCTGCCAGCCAAGAGCTAAGGCGGTTGCATCTGGAGAGGTGCCCCTGAGCTCATCCCTGGTAAGGGGGAGACAAGATCAGGGAGGAAGGTGAACTTAGGTAGCTCCAGTGTCTGAGTTAGGATTGCCCAGGGGGGAGAAGAGTGCAGGTGGGCTGCAGGGAGGTAATCAGCAGGAGTCATCAGCAGGGGCTGAGGTGCTGGGCCTAGGGGAGGCTAGGCAGGGAGACACAATGGAGCAGGGGGAGATAGGAGGTCAGTGGGGTGTCAGGCAGCTGGCAGAAGCTAGGGATGGGCTAGGTAGGCAGAAGGTCCCTTGTTCTGACTGGCCAGGAGTGACCCCCCTGACAGATTCCCCTGGGTTCCCAGAGGAGGGGCTGTGGGTAGATAGGCAGCCAGGGAGGAAAGTCAGGAGTATAGCAGAGCAGCTACAGGTTGGCACAGGGCTAGGGCAGGTAGGGTCCCTACAGGATAGTGACATAGCTCTTTCCCAGACTTGGTTGACAGGAAAGTGATGGTCTGTGCTGGATAGCTGGTCTCTTACTGGTGCAGAGACATGCCAGTCTCTGGGCAGTGTGCAGCCTGGTCTGTAAAGGGGCCCCTTCACCATGGACTTGGTTCACCAGGCACTGGGTGGGGGGCAGAGGGAGGCAAAGGAGAATGCCCGGCGGCCACAGTGGAGCCCTGCTCTGCAGGATCTGGACTTCACTATCTACTGTGGCCAGGACAATGTACTGGACAATTCCGGAGGACAATTTTGCAAGGCCAACCCCTCAGGACTATTTGAGTGCTTCAAGGGCACCAGTGGTGTCCCAGTGCCAGGGGGAGGCAGCTGGGTCACCAGGCACCCATTGAGCAGGGGAGGTGTGAATATTTAGTCTCGTTGGGAGCATCATGCGTGCCGGAATATAGTAATATGTCTCGCGTGCCGGTAGGTATCACTGAACTGAAGTTATGAAGTTATTTAGATAGGAAAAGCAGTTTGTAAACGTCCTTGGGTGGGAGGAGTTTTACTCTGAGGAAAACTGTCAACTTCACCGCTGATTTATGAGATGGGCTGGGTTTAGGTTGTGTTCAATGGGAAATAATTGTATAAGAACCAGGCTCAGCCTATGGCTATTGTCTTTCATGTCTTTCGTGTCTTGGGATTATGAAGATTGCAGTATGAACTGCCAGTCTAGAGTTGACTGTTTCATCATTTCCATCTTAAGTGAGTGTCCATATTTTGCCTCTTATTTGTATATCTCGTGTGTTCACCTTTATCAAGGAATAAATTATATTCTATCATATCTAAGTCTCGTACCAGTTCAACCCAGTTATATATATTTGGTGTGTATTATTAATAGCCTGTCACAAAGCTCCCGTCACAGGAAGGCAATCCCTTCGGAGCGAGCCTGTCCTTTGGAAAAGATATATTGATGACATTGTCTTCATCTGGTAGGGGAGCAGTGAAGATCTGGAGCTTTTCTTGGGGCACATGAACAATAATTCAGTAAACCTCACTTTCACGTCTGAGAGTAGTTTCGAGTAGCATCAACTTCCTTGATCTAATGCTCTACATAGTGTGACAGAGTCACTAACTCAGTTGGCTGGAATAGTGAATGGAGAGACGCTGCAGCCAGTTCACAGAGTGTTAATCTCCTCAGACAGAAAGAAGCACACCTGCAGCCTGATTAAACAGGGGCTGAACTATCAGTGAAACAAGTGCTTTAAAAAGCAGGAAGTTGCTCACACAAGGTGAGCTTGTTTTTCCACAGGAAGGTGGAGAGAACTCTCCCGGCTGGGAAGCCGTTGCTGTTGCTCTGGTCCCCCAGTCCTGCGAGGAGCTAGGCTGGTGGGACCAGCTGGGACCCCAACCCAGGATAAAGATCAAGATCGCTGCGAGGCTGGACATAGCCTGCTCCCCGGAACCGTGTTCCTGTTGCTACTGGAGCGGCAAAACAGATAAGACTTTATTCTTATACGTATCGTTATCCTTTGTGTAGCATGTTTTGGGCATGACCAGATTAGCTGGCTGTCCTGTTAGTAAGGGCTCAAGAAGTGAGTTAGTGTCCCTAACGGGACTAGGCTTTAATTTTCAAGAAAGTAGTTTCTTAAAGGGACAGTGCACCCGTACTTATTTTGGTTGTGGCTAATAAACCACTAGTGTTTAAAGTTTTCCCATCGTGTCTAGCGTCTTACTGACCCCGCCGCGAGGCTGTCTTGCCACAATAGAGAATAACATTCTAAAAACCAAAATGTATTTCAAGGAGGTTGATGCTAACAACTTTCTGTTAAAAAATAGCTGCCATCACCACAGATGGTTAAACAATATCCCCTACGGCCAATTTCACCGTATCAGACGTAACTGCACAGAAGTTAACATTTTTAGTGAGCAGGCAAAGGTTCTGAGGACTAAGTTTGAGGAACGGGATTACGAATCAGAAGTGATTGATAGAGCCCTGCATAGAACTCTACAGTTAAGCAAAGAGGAACTTTTACTGCCTAAACCTAAGGAGGGTAGTACAAATTGGGTAGGGCCCTTCGTTACAAGATATAACCGTGAAGCCCATAAAATAAGTAACATTTAAAAAAAACATTGGCACATTTTATGTAAGGACACATTATTAAAAGATTACCTACCGGAGGCTCCACAAGTTGTTTTAAAAAAAAAAGAAAATATTAAAAATCAACTGGTCCCTAGTGTGTATAAGAAAGAGATTAAAACCCAAACAAATAATTGGTTACCTAAACCGGTTGGATTTTTTAATTATTTTAATTGCAAAGCTTGCCAACATGCGTCAAAAGACAAAATAAGCTTTCGCTCTAATGTCACAAACGAAACTATTACTACAAAACAATTTATTAATTGTAAGATGACGTTTGTTGTATACTTACTGGAATGCCCATGTGGACTCCAGTATGTGGGCCAGACTACAAGAAGTTTACGGGTCCGCATACTGGAGCACATAGGGAACATTAGGAGAGGCCTGCTATCTCACAGTGTAACCATGCACTTTAAACAAAAACATGGCGGAGACCCTACGGGATTACTATATAGGGGATTAGAGTTGGTAACAGAAAACTGGAGGGGGGGCGATAGACTCAGGCGTCTCCGTCAAAGGGAGACGTTCTGGATCTACAAGCTAAAAAGCCTCACCCCCAATGATTTAAATGGAGATCTGGACATTGCAGCTTTTATATAATATTATGTGTACTGTATTTAGCTATATCCACAGATCCTAGAAAACTCCTTTCCCCCTTATTTGTTGATGGTAACTTTTCTCCATTTATATCAGTATGAAAAACTAAACTATTTTTGTTTTTCCATTTTTTTTTTGTATTTTTTTCCCCTTTTCCCTAGTACAGGCATACCCCGGTTTAAGGACACTCACTTTAAGTACACTCGCGAGTAAGTACATCTCGCTCAATAGGCAAACTGCAGCTCATGCATGCGCCTGTCAGCACGTCCTGAACAGCAATACCGGCTCCCTACCTGTACTGAAGCTGTGTGCAAGTGGGGAGACTATAGAGCCTATTACACATGCGTTATTTACATCAGTTATGCACGAATATGACGATTGCAGTACAGCACATGCATCGATAAGTGGAAAAGAGGTAGTGCTTCACTTTAAGTACATTTTCACTTTACAAACATGCTCCGGTCCCATTGCGTACGTTAATGCGGGGTATGCCTGTACTACCTTTTAGTTAATCTGCAAATTTAAATAAATCTATGCCAATTTTAAACTGTTTTTAGTCCATATTAAGTTTGATTTAAAATGTATAAAGAAATATCTTTCTAAAGTTTTAAATATATGTATAAACTCATGTGATAAGCTATTGTAAATCAAGAATATTTCTGCACAATTTTTTATAATTTGAGTGTGTAAAGTGACCTGTTGCTTTTGTTTGAGCCCTTAATAATTATAAGTGGCCAAAAATAAATATAAAATTACAATGATAAGTATAGTAATGATGAATTTAATGGTATTTTTAATTTATTTTTAAATCATTATTTTTAAACCCTTGTTTAGTATTACTGTATAAGATATTAAAAGTGTGTTAAGCATATCT
Source organism: Ascaphus truei (assembly GCF_040206685.1). Taxonomy (NCBI): domain Eukaryota; kingdom Metazoa; phylum Chordata; class Amphibia; order Anura; family Ascaphidae; genus Ascaphus; species Ascaphus truei. Next base: position 82,881,209 of record NC_134484.1, read on the forward strand.
TCTATATAGAGGTATAATTAGCCATGTTGATTACTGATATCCAGATAGACCTATTGGCTAGACTCACTTTGAGCTTTAAAGATGCGTTTGTGGGGACAGTCCCCTTTAATTATGTAATTAACCATCTCTGAGGGTCTATATATACTGATGGGACCCTTCCAACCACAATTTAAGAGCCTGAGGAAGCCGTGTTCACGGCGAAACGCGTTGCTCCAACAGTACTTGTTTTTGACCAGCTGAGGCTTCCGTAGCCAGTGAATACTCTGACAGCCACAGCTTGCTCCCGAGCAGAGGCGCATCATCTACCTGCACTCCGGACGCGGAGGCCGAGCAGCTTTTGCGGCTGGAGAGTTCCACTGACATACGGCAAAGAGCCAAAAGATTATTTTATGTGAGTGCTATCCCTGTGTTTATTTGTGCGGCTGTTTTAAATCTAATAAATGTCATGTTTTAAACTCTATACTGACACCGTGCCTCACTCACCACTCCCCCCCCCCTGAACTGCTGGATCGGGGATAATCGGGGACTGTTTAACCCCAAGCACCTGAGAGGGGACTCCTGACTGCAGCTTTTATTTAAAGAACTTTTATTGGTGCCTTGATTTTGGACTATATCCTGGAAGGTTTAAGCTGAAACCCACAGACCACTATTCAACATCATTACTTACACAGGGCCGTGTAAGTATTTTGTTATTTTCACATAAACCACCCCTACCCCTCCACCTCCCATTGGGACAATTTGGAGGATATATCAAAGATACCATTGTGTACCCACGCTTACACAGGGCCGTGTAAGTGTATTAATATTATTATAATCCCTATTATCCCTTATCAGGAGGGTGCTTATCACTAATATCTACGAATATTTGTGAGCTTTGTGTCTGGAATTTATTAACCCCTTGCTCCCCTGTTTTTTCTGTTTTGTATGTTACCTTGAGGGATTTGGATGATCCCTATACCGGGTTGAAGCAGAGGGGATCGAAGGTTGTCTTTGGTGAATTTGTAGATAACCTTTTTGGATTTATTATTTTTTCTTTTATTATACCACTCCTTGATTTCTGTTCCGAGACATGGGGTAAGCGCTTAGTGTTTTGTTCTTTAAGATATGGAGTCGTGACTCAACTCCAAAGAAGCTGAACTGACAACTGCTTTGAGTGGGAAAAGAAGTGCAGAAGGACAGCTTCAAGAGCTGAAACTCAAATAGCTAGTCTTTCATTGGGTGATGCCCACGTTCCTGATGTCTCTGCCCCTGTATTTGGGTTGAACGCACCCATTCGGAGGTTCCTTGCAGCACCCAATGTACCTGTTGCTCCTTTGATTAGGCTAAATGCACCTCTCACAGATTTCCCATCAGCACTTGACATACACACTAAGTTGGCATTCCATCAAGGTTTCCCTGAAGAACCTGGAGGGTTGTCAGGAGGGTCTGCTGGCTCCACTGCTCCCTCTGTGAAGTCAAGCGCACGTTCATCCGTTTATCTACGAACATCTGATGCGTCCTCTGCTGAGCCTGTGACCTACTCTGCAAAGTCAAGCTTAATGCTCACAGATTCTCTGGCGTTTGGGTTGATGCATCCTGACATTCAACTGTTCCGAGAGAGAATTGCATTCCTCTGACGGCTTTCTCATGGACTTTTTCAGTCTGTACCTGTGGAGTACCCTCTGCCCACTGACAAACCACAAGAGGTGGGTCACCTTAAGTCCACTTTTCATCAAGGCCTCCAGGAAGAGCCTGGAGGATCAATCGGAGTACGCTCTCGAGAGGTGGGAGTAATGTCAGGGTCGCCTAGACCTCCTGCCTAGCCATAGTTCTTCTTTGTCCACTGGGTGTGCTGCTGCCTTCTGTGTGCTCTAGGATTCCTCTGTCTGTCTGTCTGTCTGTCGGTCTGTCTGTCTTCTTGTTGCTCCTGTCTTTGTCCTTTATAGCTTCTGCTTCCTGGTTGGTTCATTTGCCTTTGTTTTGAGTCAGACTCCTACGCACATGCTTCTGTCTCTGATCCTGATCTGTTCCTGTACCAGTCCTGTATTTGATTCTGTTCATAGTAAAGGCCCTTGCTGGTAATCTGGATTGTCCCTGTTTGTTCCCTTGTCTCAGTCCCTGCTCCCCAGTCTCAGTCCCTGCTCCCAGACCTGTTCCTGCTCCCCTGTCCTGTTCCAGTCTCTTCGTTGCCGACCTCTGCTTGCTACCTGACTACACTATCTGCCGCCTGCCTCGGACCGCTACTTGTCACCTGACTACCCTATCTGTCGCCTGCCTCGGACCTCTGATTGTGACCCCTACTACGCTTCTGCTGTTTCGGCCACCGAGATCCTACCCGCCACAGGAGTCTCCCGTGACAGCTGTGCACATTCCGCCACCCCGCCGGGTGCGCGTGCACTGGGACCGCAGCCTTCCACATTGAGAACAACCACCGTGACCTCTAAGAGAGGTGGTGTTAGCGATCCTGTGCTTATTTGTGTGTCTCAGGATTTGATGATACTGCTATGGGTCATTGTAAATTCCACATCTACCAAAGGAGGCTATCAGCGGATCCTCCATGACAACTTCACCAGGCCAAGGCAGGCTCGACGGTCCTCCCCTTCTTTGAGAAGTGACTCTGTTGCATCTCCACACATCTCCCCATACAGTATGTGAAACATTCTCTTTTTCCCCACATCCACCACCACCGCAGAGACAATAGTACTAGGAGTAAGAGTGATACCTGGTGCTACATTAGAGACATTGTATCCCATTGCATAGCATTCTGTGAGGTACTTGAAGATGCATGGACATGGCTCAATGACAAACATTTGAGGCTGCACCGTCCCTGGCAATTTCACCATTTGGAGCGATCATGGTCACACTCTGCACTCTGCACTAATGAACCTGTTCCCTGCAGTTGTGCCTCATAAAGTACATGGCAATGGAAATCCTTCATCCTCTCTATGGGCAATTGGCTTATTCCTAATTCAAATCCTCTGGCCTAGTTTTTTGTACTCTCATTCCTTGACCTCTGCCTTTACTGTCAGGGTCTGTCACTGGAGTTATTAATTATAGCAGTGTGAGCTAAATCAGCTGCTGATAGAATCACGGTAACTGTCTATTAGCATATCTCCAAGGGATATCTATTTGGTTGAACTTCGATAAGGATTGTAAACTTGAAGGACTTCAAGAACAATGTCATATCTATACTGTGGGCTATGAGTTACTGAGGCCAGGTGAGATTAAATAAAACACAGGTTTTCTGACCCACAAGTAAACACAGGGGGAAGAACTGCAAATAAAGTAGATGTGACAACACAGAAAGCAAAGCATACAGGAGCAGATGGACACCCACCTCAGCTACACAAGACCAACCTCCTCTGATAACACATAAGATGACAGTGAGCTGTATCTGGGGCCATGATAGAATTTTCAGAGAAAACTGTATCAGGAAATAGGAGTTTTAGAGCAAGAAGGGGGCCAGAAGAGCTGAGGGGTTCAGCAATGAAGAGGCACAGATCCAGGTGAGCATCAGTAAAATGGGATGTCAGTCAGCCATGAGTCATACACAGGAGATCCGGTAGCAAGCTAAGGGACCAAAAAGTAGAGGGTAAGTCCAGCAATGAACATAAGAGGCAGGCATTCATTAACACAACAGAGAATAACCCTGATGCAGCAGCAAGGTACTGTAGCAAGTCAGTAGCACTCAAACCAGGAAGTGATTAGCTGGGAAGCAAGTGGCAAAACCTGTAACCAGAATAGAACTATAATAGGGAAACCCAACCGAGACACGAATAGACACACAACCTGTACATACACTGGCGACACACTTTATTGAAGTGTGGCCAGTTCCGCAAGCCGGGAGATTTCCCGGCTTGCAAGTGTCATCCCCTCGGCGTGCCGCGCGTCACCGATGCGCGGTCACGCGTCATTGGGTGCCTGCGCCCCCTGCACGCGCGTCCAGGGCTCCCCGAGGGAGCCCTGGTGTCCCGCGATGTGGGGGACGGCGGCAGGGGGTTCCAGGGGACCCGGCGGACCCGGAGAGGAGAGGGGGAAGCCGCGATCGGCGGGCCTCTCCTCCACTGCTTCGGCGCGCGCCCGGCACCCTCCGGCGCGCGCCAGGTAACTGCTGCGGCCGAGAACGGGCAAATGCTCGAATAAACTCGGCCGCAGCAGTAAGAGCAGATGCAGATACTAAGTAATATAACAAAGTAATCTGGTGAATTGAGTTAGTTCTTCTAAGGCTAGGTCCCCACTGGTGATGTTGGTGCGTGTGGTGGCATGCGTACCTCACACCAATCCCTCACCTCCTTACTAGCAGACCCCGGTGTCTCCTTGCTTGGTGGCCCTCTTTGTGCTGTGGCACGTTAGCCAGCAGGGGATACAACTCGATTGTTTTCCCGTGCGGCGACACGGTCATATGGTGCACCGGGAGCCAATAGGAGGGCAGATCTCATAGACCAATGGGAGTGCAGCTAATGTTCACCAATGGGAGAGCAGCTTTTTCAAAACCAGGAGTACTGGGAGATCAGTGCTGTGCTGTGTCCTTTTTTTATAGCTCACCTGATATTTTCAGCAATATCTACAATACCCCTCTAATTACCCATAAAATAATAAAGTAGGGAGTTGTTTTAACTAATAAGCACTCCTGGTTGTTATAAGTTTAGTTAGGGGGGGGGGAAACCAAAGTGATTACATTAACAGGTAGGGCAGATGATGCTTACTACATAACTCCATATTACATTTCATATGACATTATATATACAAAGTGTGCTAATGAACAACTGGTATTCTAGTATTAATAACATTGCACCCTACAATACAGCTACTCTCTGCCATCCCATAAGGGTGCCAGTCTCTGCAGAAAGGACGGAGAGGGGGTATGGGCTCCTTATATATCCCCAGAGCCTCCCTATCACAAGGGAGAGATAAGAGGGTCACAAAGCAGCCAGCGCCAGTGGGTTGAATATCCTTTGTGCTGACAGTGTTACTAATTGGCAGGAATGTGGAATCATAGCGAGAGTCATACAGAATTAATACTGTACTCAGAATTATCTCTATAACACTGCAGACCTCAGACTCCCAAGATCCAGGTCAGAGACAGAAAGCGATTGCAGTTATTGCCGCATCCACCCCTCCTGTTTTGGCCTCGCCCCCTCCCATTTTGGCTATGCCCCCACATGCCTCCGCTTGCTGCCTACAGACTGCCGATCACGGTTCTAAGCTGTGCACACGCACCCAGGACGCCAGGCGTGCGTGCAGCAGCCTCCACTGGGGATTCTGCCTAATCTTATAAAGGACAAAGACAGTGGGCCACATTTAATAAGCAGTGTTCTGTGATAAATGGGCTGTAAGGTGTGTTCCCATGCCATAAGGTGTCTCATGGCAGAAGACTGCTTATTAGATATGCTTCTCTATTCCTGAAGAAAGTAAAGTTCTAATCACAGGTATGAGCACTCGGTGAGAAGTAGAGCTCAAAAGTATGCTGTGACGGAGGTGTTAGCCATTAGCTGGTTTAGCTCACAATTCTAGGGCTGATTCCCACAGTAGTAGAGATTTTGGGTTCTAATCCTGTTTTGTCTGACACCATTTCAGTAACTATGTCCCTCCTCCATGGATTTTTAAGGGTCTGAATTTTGCTTCAAGATCCTTAAAAATCTGACTGGATTGGATACAATGACGGATTTTGAGGAATCTGCTCTGATTTGTTAGTATCTGTAGGAGGAACGCGCACAGAGGTATGCAAGGGAGACTGGTTATGGTGAAATTAAATAAGGCTTTTATTGCGCCTGTTTCCTTAACATCAGAAAACCATCCAAACAAGGGGTCAAACAAAGCTTCTATTCACTTGGGAGTATTTCTAGTGAAACCTATGGTCCACAACTCCCTTTAGATAAGCATGTCTCCCAGCCCCAAACATATATCTTGATATAAGCAGGTATACCAAAAGTCTTATAAAAGGAAAGTCTTATCTGTTTGTAGTGGTTGGAGGAAAAGTCTTCTCTGTTCCTGGGTTGCTGCCTTTTTCCTCAGGTTGTGTCAGCATTCAGGTTTAGAGGTGTTTTCCCCTCTGTCTTGCAAGCAGCTCTGTTATTCTTCTGGCAGGCGCAAGACATCTGTCCCCATGGTCAGTCTCACAAGTTGTGAGACTCAGGAACAATCTCCCTTCCTGTCTCAAAAGACAGGCTTTTCTAAGAAGCTAATCAGGCAGGTAGTTTTGGATAATTGACTACCAGCAGTTAACCATCACACTGCTGGATTAGAGGCACATTTCCTGAACAGGGACAACTCCCCTATTACATACCTCCCCTGTTTGTGGGAAGCTCGGGCTTGCCACGGCCAAAGCCCATCCTTCCACTCTCATTCTAGATATCTCTGTGACTTGAATGAGAGTGGATGGAGGAAGAGAACTCACAGTCCCACTGGGATCGGAGCCCTTTCTCCAGTTCATTCGTGTCTCCTCCCGAAGGTGCTTGAGATCAGAACTCCTCAGTCGCTCGAGGAGGACTTTTTCTAAGTATAGTCTTTTTGCTACGTGCGTAGTCATGAGATTTCCCTCACGTCGGGTGCTCGTTTAATTGCCGGTAGACTGTATGGCAGCAGTTGCAGAGCATTTAAAAACAACCCTTTGAGTTTTCCACTCTTGAAGCTGTCTCTCTGCACTTTTTCAACTTAATGGAGTTGCTAGTTCAGCCTCTTTGGGATTAAGTTGCAAATCCATATCCACTTCCAGAGAATGTCCCCTCTTTTCAGCTTCATTAGCTAAGGATTCTTCTGATTTTGATTCAGCACGTGTACCTTCTTTTGTTGCCTGTTGAGTGACTGAAGATTTTGCTAGTGCTTGTTTAGGTGGTTCAAATTTTGCAACCTTGTTTTTCAGACGAGCGGTATTCCCAGCTCTCACTGTACCCTTGTCTTCATGGGATTTTGTGGCTGTGAGATACTGATGCTTAGTCAGGGTCAATACTTGTCCTTGTAGAACTGTATAATCTCATCCACGAGAGATCCTTGTTTTTTTAGTGTGTCTTGCAAGTCTCTTCTTAGGGAATTTATCTGTATACTTTGTTTTTTCTGAGCTTGCTTCCACATTTTCACTGCATTGTGAAGCACTATGAATTTCTTTGCTCGGGCCACAGTTACTTGTTTCAGTTTCTGGACCTTCTTGTGCTCCCTTTTGTGCCGAGTCACCTGGGTTCTAAGCTTGGCCTCTAGTGATGCTTTGGTGAGGCTCAGGATAGCCTTCAGTTTCTCATGCTGCTTTGGGGGGACATACTGGGTAATCAGACGTTCCTGCAGCAACTGTATTTCTTTAACAGCCTGCAGATTGTCTTCCTGCAGAGTTCGCTGCTTCTCCTCGGCCATCTGGAGGTGCGTACGCAGACCTTGCATTTGGTTCTGCAGTCGGTGCTCTGCTTCAAACTTCTCACCTTCCAACAGTCTATTTATTTCTTTAAGCTCGTGCAGCTTTTCATTCTTTTCCTTGACGTCATCTGTCAAATTAAAATTTTCTTCTTTCAGTTTTAAGTTTTCTCTTTTTAATCTTAAATGTTCTCCTTTTTCAGTCTCTGTACTATTCAGGGCCTCCTTGCAGTCCTCCTTCCATTTGCTCACATCTACTTTGAGAATGACAGTCTCCTGGCGTGAGACTTCCTTCTCTAGGTTGAGGGTCTGAAGCTCCTTCTTAGAGACTTTGAGATCTGTTTTAAGATCGACAATAGTTTCTTTAGAAATGTCCAGCTCCTCAGTGAGACTGTGTAGTTCCTTTCTGGAGACTTCCAGGTCTATGCGGCAACTGTTGGTCTCATGATGTGAGGCATCCAGTGTTCTACAGAGTGTCTGAACCTCTTTCTGAGATACGTCCACCTCTGTCCGGACACTGTTGACCTCCTGTTGTGAGGCATTCAGCTCTACGCGAAGAGTGTGAACCTCTTGCTGAAAGACTGTCATCTGCTTCAGTACCTCCTCATACTTCCGCTTCAGCTTAGCCATCATTTTATCAGATTGGTTCTACTTTTCATCCATGGTGGAAATAGTAGCGTTTGTAGTATCTAGCTCGGTCTTGAGATCGTCCAATTCTGTCCTGGCCGAAGAGTACATTGCGAGCACATGTTCCTGTAGCTTCACGTTATTTTTCAGTAGCTCTGCGCAATCATCTTTCTTTTGTTTCAATTGTTCACGGAGCATATCACAGTCATGCCTGGCATTTTTCAGGGCATCCTCAGGGCTGGTCAAGGGATCGACACTCACTGGTTCCGGCTCCGCTTCCCTGGGATGGTTGGTTGAGGGTTCCTCACTGTTGGCACGGACAGACACTTCTTTGGGGTACACGACTTCTGCCTTGGGCCCTCTGGATTTTCGGTTATCCGTGGGATGAATTCTCCATTTTCTCTAGGCTACAGGGCATCTCGGTCCCCCTTTTTCTCCACAGGATCTGCAGACGTGTCTGTTCCTTCCATGGTAAGTGAAGAACCGCTTTTCTTTTTTCGCATTTCTGTTTTGGATGACAGCGTCCCCTCAGGGATACTGGGGTCTCCATCTTCATTTGAAATTTTTGCAGCTTCACTGGATCCACCCGGCTTTTCTTGCAACTGTAATAGCTGATGGAATTATTCGGTGATCCACTGCTCCCGCTCTTTCTCCTGCTGATCATATTCGTCATCATAGGGAGCGGTATTTTCTGTTCGTACCTAGTTCAGGCAACCCCACCATTCTTGAGGTGTTTTGTGGGTGTGACTCGGTTTGGTTTCCCCATAAGAGATGTCTTCCTCCTCATCGGACTGGAAGGGCCACTCTTCTGTGGGGTAGGGTTCATTACAGGACCGCTGTATCTTGTCCTCCATTTTGGGGCTCTCAGGTGTAATTTTCTTCCTGACCTCAGGAGGTGCTATTGCAGCTGTTGCCACTGTATTTGCTAGAACCCCCAATTGTGGTAGTCCTACAGGTGGGCATATTTTGCTTGTAGAGGTCGTAGCTCTCACAGGCATCTCTGTAGACTTTTTCTTTCTCTTGGGTATGTTTACAATATCAGCAGTACTGTGCACGCATTTTCTATTATTAGGTATACGGGATGTGCAGTTGCTAGGTAAAAAACTTCTATTTGCTTTACACCATTGACTTACTAGGTGTAATCTCTCATTAGGTATTGTATGCTGGATGTGCAGTTGCTAGGTAAAAACTTCTGTTTGCTTTACACCATTTACTTGCTAGGTGCATCCCTCCGCTTCAGCCAAACAATGTGGTTTTCTGCTTGAGTTCAGTTTCAACTTTGGGTATTATGGCATTCACTCTTCACACTTTGGGATACCTTTACTTGCAGAATCAGTACCGCTCGCGTGTCACCATCTGTATTCACTGCTTCAGCGAAACATTTGAAAACAACAAACGCCTATCCCTTTTAAGGGCTAACTTACTTCTTGAACCCTGACTACAGCTGGAAGGAGAAACCCCTATTTCAATGACCATATTGCCCTTTATTTGTGATAGGCAAATAATGTTTACCTGCTTGGGTGTGTCCCTTTAACTGGTCTCTGCTGCATGAGATCTTTGTTTCTGTTGCTCAGGCTGTTTGTAGGCAAAAAGCACAAAAAAAAATTCACAGGCAAACTCCGGGCCCCTTTTAACTTCAAGGACCACCTCTCGTCCCACTTCTGACGACCATATGTAGGAGGAACGTGCACAGAGGTATGCAAGGGAGACCATCCAAACAAGGGGTCAAACAAAGCTTCTATTCACTTGGGAGTATTTCTAGTGAAACCTATGGTCAGCTAATCAGGCAGGTGGTGTTGGATAATTGACTACCAGCAGTTAACCACCACACTGCTGGATTAGAGGCACATTTCCTGAACAGGGATAACTCCCCTGTTACAGTGCCCAATTAACACGTGGATTTTGGTGTGCAGATAGGATTTTGTCTAAAAAAAATAGGGAAAATATACATATCGGATTCATACAGGTTCGCCCAACTCTAGTCAGGACATTGAACAAAATGTGTCATATTCTAGTAGCTGTGAGTTCTGCATATCCATGTAGAAAGCGCACTTTACAGGTTTTGAAATTATGTAAACCCTTTTCCTATGTCCAAACCATTTTAGAAGCATTTTAATTATGTCTCTGCAAATTTGGGCTGATTGATCAAAAAGTCTCAAACATCAAGAACGGAGTAGCCCATACACTAAAGAATCCGGAGGATGGGGAGAGTTTCCTAACCAAATTAGGCATCCCCAGAACCACCCGAAGCACACCGGGTTCCCCATTACCAAAAACCCCTTCCACATCTACCAGCCCCCCTGGTCCAAAGTGGGAACCAACAAACCTAAGGGGATGACTGCCCCTGAGGCATCAGGATCAGAATAAACCAGCTTCCCTGATTCCTGATACAAATAATGAACTGTTGGCGCAGAATACCCCTCCCCGCCGCTGTCCCGACCTACCTACGCTCTCAAAACCCTGATCGCCGCCTGGAGCTGAGCCGCACACCACTTTCGAGCGGCAGCCATCTTTCCCTGGTCCTCCCTGGTCCGGCGCGGGAGCTGCAGTGAGGATGGCGCGAAGCCAGGTATGACGTCGCCGTCGCGCTGCTCCCTCTCGCGGGATCAGGGTTCCCTTGAGTGATCAGACGCCACCACCAAGATGGCTGCCGCTGGATGCCGCTGACGTCACCGAGGACCCGGATGCAGGAAGAGCCCAAGCTGAAAGGAGGAAGCCGGATGCCAGACGAGCAGAGAGAAGAAGAAATTCAACATAGCAGCATTCTCCCCAGTATCCACCTCACTCACACCTACACTGTACACCACACACTAACAAACTAATAAACTAATAATCTAATACATTACATAGTTATATACATATGAGTGTATATGGGTGTATGTATATATGCGTTCGTATATAAGTATGAGTGCGTGGGTATGTATGCATTTGTGCATATGTATGTATATGTATATGTATGAGTATATATGTTTATATATATGTGCGTATGTATGTATGTATGTGTGCACGTATGTTTATGCATATGTATATATGTGTGTATATATGAGTATATGTGTTTGTATATATGTGCGTGTGTATATATATATGTGCACATATGTGTTTATATGTATGTGTGAGTATATATATACCTGTGTATGTGTGTATGTGTGCATGTATGGATATATATATATATATATATGTATGTACATGAGCGTTTATATGCGTTTATATGTCTGTATGTGTATGTATGTGTGAGTATATATGTATATGTGTAGGTGTGCCTATGTATGAATATATATGTACAGATGTATGTATATATGTGTGAGTTTGTACTGCACCGACACACTTTATTCGAGCAAATACCCAGTATGTACCTGGCAGATACCTGGAATGCGCCGCTCCTCACCTCTGACAAGCCCCGTTGCGTTTGCCTTCCCAGCCTGGGTTCATGCCTGGCTGACGGGCGGCTGATCTGTTAAATGATAATGATTAGGATTTAATAGGCTGCAATGCTTCGCGTGTCTACCAGATGGCATAAATTCATGAATTGTAATGCAGTATATATATATATACTGTGCAGTATTGCAGCCAGCGGGAATAAAATGCTTCAATCCCTGCCTGAAAAATACCTCAATGCACTCGGGCAGAAAACAGTCACAAACCTCAATACACCCGGGTATACCCGAATTCGTGGGACTAGCCGAGCTCGAATAAAGTGTGTCGCCAGTGTATGTTCGGGGATATGTGTGATGTGTGTGATGTATATATGTGGATACGTATGTACGTATATATGTGTGCATGTAAGAGTGCATTTATGCACATATATATGTATAGATATATACTTTGATTCTGGCTCATCACCACAATATAGCCGAAACATCTGGCTTTTACCTAGCAGGGAGAGATCCGAGGAGGCACACTCTCTCTTCGACTGCATCGCAGATGGGTTTGGAATCTCTTCATGAACTATACTCCCCAAGGCTTCCAAAATATATAATCCAATCCTTAACTCATTACTTACACAATAACTACATTTTCTATTGCAGGAAATTTTACTATCTATACTGATCCCACAATAAGCAGCTATCACTATATTCAGTCCTTAGGTGTCCTCCCTCACGTTCGTTCCCCCATACTTTAGTATGTATACACATGCTTGTTTATCCAGCGGTAGGTTTATGTATACTTAGGCGGAGCCAGATGACAGACAATATACTTTAATACATTCTCCAGTTACCTAGGCTACTCTCCCAATCGGGATTAATCATAGCTGTAGGAGGTCTGGGCTCAAAGACTCTGGCGGGATCTGGGCGGTTTTCGCAATACGCTTTATACTCACCTACAGAAAGAGCCAAAATTCTGACTTACAGTTCACAGTTTAGGGTATATAATCTGTTCAATACCTGTTTAATATGTTCGAGCTATTTGCCGCAAGTTTGATTTGTTTTCCCAATAGAGGAGTGCCGGCGGGCCCAGCCTCGTCGTGGCATATGCCTTCTCTAACCTGGTCCCCTAGTTTACGGGACCAACCTCAAGACCTAGGGAGATCTGACTCCATTTTTGGAGGCAGGCTCATCCAGGTGATGAGACCTGAAGTCCCTCCCTCTAGGCGCAGGAGCCGTCCTCGGGGGCCCCCGAGGCGAGCTCTTGTCTTCCCTTTTTTCCCCTACCTTTTTTTACTTTGCATATGTTGCACATTACTTAATTTATTTTGCTCTTTCCCCCATGTAGCTTTCCCAGTATGTTCAACCTCTCCCCACCCCCTCCCCCCCCCAACCACACTCCTAAGACTCAAGGATCCAAGGGTCACGCTCCAGACGCGGGCAGTAAAAGACAAAGCTAAGACCACTTCGGGCATTGATAACAGTAAGTACCCATCATACGACACATCGTACCTCCTCCATATTGCACAATGGCATTAAACTTAATCTCACACAACGTTAAAGGCTTTAATAGCCCAATTAAAAGAAGACTAGCCTTCTCTGATTATAGACGAAAACAGGCTGAAATATTGCTCCTCCAGGAGACACACTTTAGTAAAAACAATACACCTAAATTCCTAGACAAGGGCTTCTCCCAGTTCTATACAGCTTCGGCGCCCACCAAAAAAGGCGGTGTAGCTATACTCTTTAGCAATAAAACTCCATTCGTAGCCAAAACAGTGAAAAAAGACGCGGAAGGACGTTTTCTAATCCTTGTAGGTACTATACACGAACAACATATCACCTTAGCATCCTTATATGCCCCATGTGTACAAGATGCTGCATTCTTCAATAAATTTTTCCGAATTCTGCGCTCAATATCCCAAGGCAGCATAATCCTCGCAGGTGATTTCAATATAGTAATACAAGCTTCCCTAGATAGATCAGGGGGAAAGGACTCAGACAACAAAAAAGCTCACTCCTCCCTACTTAAAAACCTAAAAGATAACCAATTAGTGGACATTTGGAGAGAGACACATCCGACGAGTAAGGATTATACTTTTTACTCCCATCCACACACAACATATAGCAGAATCGACTACTTCTTCATTTCGGGTCAACTGGTCCCTATGGTCGCTCGTTCTGAGATCCATGATATTTCATGGTCCGACCATGCACCTATAGAGCTACGGTGCACTAAAATTCAGGCCTTTAGACCAGGGGCGAACTGGAAACTAAATGAATCAATCCTAAAGATACCCGAACTCTGTGATGCTATAGGTCAAGATATTGATCAATTCTTTAAACTTAACACAGGCTCTGTGGAATCCCATATTACTCTTTGGGAAGCTCACAAAGCTACACTGAGGGGTCTACTAATCAGCATCACCGCTAAAAGAAAACGGGAGAGAGACGCTAAAATTATTATTCTCCAAGACAAACTCCACTCTCTACTAGTATCTCACAAGTCTCACCCAAACAAACAAACACTTCAGACATTAAAAGATACCAAAATTGAACTAAACATGTTATTAACTTCCAGGGCCGACAACTCACTAAGCTGGTCAAAGAGGAAGTTTTATGAAAAAGCTAACAGGCCGGATACGATGCTAGCCCGCGCGCTAAAAGATAGACAATCTAAGTTTAATATCCAAGCTTTACGCTTAAAATCTGACATCCACACATCCAACCCCCAAAAGATAGTAGAAGAATTTGGCTCTTTCTATGGCTCCTTATATGATGGGAAGAAAGTGGCACATAACAGCAAAACGAGCAAGGCTCTAAGAGATTTCTTAGCCAGCTCAAAACTAGAGAGATTAACAGAGAGCGAAAGCAACAAGCTGTGTACTGACTTCACATTGGAAGAAGTGTCACAGGCTATCAAAGAACTCAAATCTTCAAAGGCACCAGGTCCGGATGGCTTTTCAGGGCTCTACTATAAGAAATTCTCAGAATTACTTGCCCCAAGGCTGCTCCACATGTTCAACGCTATCTTAGCGGGAGCCCCAATCCCCGGAGATATGCTGCGGGCGTCTATATCTCTCATACATAAGCCTGGGAAAGATCCGTTGCATTGTACAAGTTATAGACCTATATCATTAATCAATACGGATATCAAATTATTCGCTAAACTCCTGGCCAACAGATTGAGTACAATCCTACCCAGACTAATACACCCAGATCAAGTCGGCTTCATAAAAGGAAGGCAGGCAGCGGATAATACCCGACGATTTATTGATCTGCTAGAATTGGCAAATAAAAATAACACCCAAAGTATGCTATTAAGTCTGGATGCAGAAAAAGCCTTTGATAGGATTGACTGGCCATATCTTAAGGAAACGCTCGCAGCATTTGGATTCGGGGATCAGGTGAGCAGAGCAATTATGTCTCTATACTCAGGCCCAACAGCCAAGGTTATACATCAGGGTTTCCCCTCTCTCCCATTCCAGATTCAGAGCGGCACGAGACAGGGGTGCCCTTTATCCCCTCTCCTGTTTGCCCTATGTATTGAACCTCTGGCGGCACACATCCGAGACAACCCAGATATCTCAGGGTTAAACGTATATTCACAAACTCATAAGGCGGCCCTGTACGCAGATGATATCTTATTAATAATTTCAAAGCCCCTCACTTCCCTCCCAAACCTATTTGACCTACTTGACAGATTTTCCAAAGTCTCTGGATTCAAAATCAACCAATCCAAATCAGAAGCTCTAAACATTAATCTCCCTAGTCACACCGAGAAATTGTTAAAGCTCAACTTCCAGTTTAATTGGCAAAAGAAATCCATAAAATACCTAGGTATTCAAATTACAAAAAACGCTAAAAATATCTATTCCGCAAATTATCCCAACCTAATTCGTTCCTTAAAAAAAGACCTCTCCAGATGGGCCTCCAAGCAAATTTCATGGATAGGTAGGATACATAGCATCAAAATGAACCTACTACCCCGTATCCTATACCTCTTCCAAACCCTGCCAGTGCCACTCAGACTGAAGGATATACTCTCACTTCAGTCTGAAATATCCAAATTCATCTGGAAGGGGAAAAAACCGAGAGTCAATAAAATAAATATGAAAAGATCTGTGTTAGCGGGAGGCTTGGCGGTACCCTGCCTGTTATCGTATTATAAAGCGGCTCAATTAAGTCATATTATACATTGGCACTCCGACCCTAAATTGAAAAGATGGGTGGAGTTGGAAGGTGCTGCTAGTTCCCCATTGGACCTTAGCAGTTTAATTTGGCTACCTAAAAACTCAAGAAAACACATAGGTCTGCCGCTCACCTCAATGACTAACTCGTTGTCGATCTGGGAAGCTTCCAAAATTAAGAACTCTCTTACATCAGTTAATTCCCTAATGTCCCCCATATGGAATAATCCGAGGTTCGCACCTGGTCTAATAGGCAGTAATTGTTCAGTATGGAGATCAAAAGGATACAATAGGATCAAGGACCTAGAGGGTTTTGATCTTAAAATTAAAACATTCGAACACATCAGATCAGAACAAAATATCCCCCACTCAGAATTCTTTAAATATCTCCAGATAAGAGCATTCTACAACAAATTGGCCCCATACCCCCCCCTGACTAAATTCGAAAAGCTCTGTCGGGCAGAAACCGACACTAAGGGACTTATATCAACGATATATAAAGAAGTAGTCGATCTCTCAGCATCACACCAACACACCCCTGCTTTTAGAAACCAATGGGAGACGGACCTAGGAGAGATTCTAGAGGAGGACGATTGGAACACCATATTTTTAGCCACAGCCAAAAGCTCTATTTGCACCACACTAAAGGAGAACGCATATAAAGTACTCATGAGGTGGTACCTCACCCCACTCAAATTATCTAAGTTCGTGCCAGGTTCCTCCCCCCTATGCCCCAAACAGTGCGGAGGAACGGCCGACTTGTTACATATGCTGTGGTCTTGCCCACGAATAGCCCAAATATGGGACAAGATTAGAAATTGGATACAGAGGATTTTTGACCTCACTATTCCCCCAGATCATTGGCTGTTCCTCCTGAACAGACCTCTAAAAGATCTAACAAAATCCCAAAATAAATTAATTTCTCATTTTGCAATTGCAACGAGGTGTGAGATCGCAGCACTATGGAAACGCCCCGACATACCAAACATCCCAAAGATTCGGAATCGATTATGGTTTATCTGCCAGATGGAAAAGTTAACGAGTCTGGTTAACGACACTGGTGACAATTATCTAAACGTCTGGCTGCCTTGGTTAGCACAGACAGACATCCCCGGGGTTGAGCGTAACACAATTTGGCATTGATAATGGTAGATGCGTTCTCCTGTAGGAGTGAGCGATTTCAAAGATCCCGCTCTATCTTATATACTTCAACACTCAGGCACCAGCTTACTCATTCTACGACTGACAACTGGAGTATCTCTCGTGACCCGGCGATACCAACATCTAGTAATCAATTACCTCCTTTCCCTAACCCCCCTGCCATATCCTAACCCACCTCCCCCTTCCCCACCTCCCCCCCTCCTTTTTTTTTTTTTTTCCCCCCTCTTTTCCCCCCTCAACCCCGGTTCAACCCCATTTTCCACGGCTCAGTAGGGCGCGAAAAGTCGTGGAACCCCCACTTTATATACAGCACAATGTTTCAAAGATTGTATTTATTTTACTACGATGCACAAAGTAACTATGTAATGTATGTTTTATTGTATTTCTTACGCAAAAAAATATTTCAATAAAATACAAGTTATAAAAAAAAAAAAAAAGTCTCAAACACATACTTTTGACAACTACTGTAGCTAAATTCTAGTAGCTCTGTAAACACCCAAAGGCAAAACTACTAAAATAAATCACTTTTTTTTGTAACCACCTCAAGGCTGGCAAGACAGCCTCAATTGTAGAGATGAGTAACATTTTGGGAGATATGTAAAGTATTTTTAACTGACTCACATACCACACTTCCTAAAAGGATTTCTATAAGAACTATATTGAGTTGACCAGTCTAATGCAGCTTGTGAGGTACAGGTGTCAAACCCAAGCAGATTAGAAACCGCAACCTTTGTTATTCGAGGTAAGCAGCTCTAGCATTGCGTGCTAAACCAAATGGCGACAAACAGCACCACTGTCAAAGCTCTACTTCTCACACCTGTTACCCCTCCCCTTCTTTTAGAAACTGACCACTCGCAATTTCTGGTTGCCATTACTAGTTCAATGTTCCTAGTACACAAAAGGAAGCACCTGAGATACCTGTGAGGTATGCTAATAGGTGTATTATATAGAGGCCTGAGCAGTAGAGCTCAAAAGTATGCTGGGAAACGTATGATGCCAGAGTGTAAAGTCGTATCCCCCATGTCTCCTGCAGCCCCACCACTGCTACACAGATCAACATCTGAAACAATCAGGACAAATGATTTAAGGTAGTAGATAAACTCCCTGCAAGCTCCAATGAACAGAAAAAGGCAGGAAGACTTTGCATGCTCCGGTGAGGGGGAGAGACATGACGCAGGCAGTCTCTGCAGAGACATCAAGCTGAATATTAACCTCCACAGGTTCAATCCGGCTGAACCAGAAAAAAACAACAATAAAAAACAAGGAAAGCTCCACAGCAGGACAATAACCTGAAAAGTAAGAAGAAGCATTTATATGAAGACATTTTTCTCCAGGCAAACACAGATGCCTCCAAGTATCTGTGAAAACAGGTAAGAGATCTGAGAAAGTCAGATCATACCAAGATGGCATCAGACCTTGTAGGGGGAGCAGCTTGTAGACGCAGAGAAATCAGATGTATCCAAAGAGGCAGACATTCCCAGTGATCATGGTGACTTAGATGATCTTAAAGGTGAATTAACCCAGCAGCATACCAGGCTGGGCGAAGTTGAATCTAGAGTGGGGGTCCCAGAGGATGTATGGAGCTGTAGCCTAGAAAAGCAGTGGCTGTAGTTTCTAGTCCTGTTGGGTCTCACACCATACCAGTCATTAGGTTGGTGCCCTAGGCGTATTATGAACTCTATATAGTTGATAAAGTATGTAAATCCTTTTAGAAAGTGTGGGATGGGGCTCACTTAAATATACTTTGCATATGCATTAGCCTATCACTCATGTGTGATCTTTTTTTCAGCACAGGCATGTTCCCCCAATTTTTTTTTTGTTTCAATCTTTTTTATTGTATTTTTTGAGACATACACATCTTTACATTGCATGGGGAACATCACATTAAACGTGGTACATATTATAGAAAATATTTTCATACATTATTAAGATCCATCATTATGGATATGAATCCATGTTGTTCCTGTCGTTTCTTAACAGTGAGCTGCTGCTCCTTAGTCTCAGGTGTGAACGTAAAGTGGATAGATGAGATAAGATAGAAAAAAAGGTATAGTTGGAAGGAGGGGGGTGGAAGGAAGGGAAGGGAGAGGGTGGGGATGGAGGGGAACTTAATACAGTGATTGGAACTGGATGTAACGCCTGAATGCCCGCAGACCTGGTCAGTCCCCAATACTGAGGTGGGTAAGGGTATAACACGCACCCACAGCAGTGAGGGCGTGCCCGGAGTGTGGTATGATGCGTTGCCAGGCCTTGTGGGAAAGGGTTAACTTGATACTTGCTGTGTCCGGGGTGCCAGAAGTCCGAGGGTAGAGATCCGAGAGCTGTAGGTCAGGGGCAGGAGAGAGCAGCGTAGTAAGGTCCGTAGCCGAGTCCAGGGAGTAGCGAGCTACACGAAGTCAATGAGAGCCAAGATCAAATCCAAGGGTATCCAATGGGGGCAGGGACAGGAACTAGAGCTGTAATACAGAAGAGAGCCAGGCATAGACGACCGAACAACTGAAGCCACAGAAGAACTATGCAGAGCGAGGAAGGAGAGGGCAGACTGGGGTTATATATGCAGGAGGACCAATGAGAGCAAGAGGTGAGGTGAGGTGATGGGAGGTGGAGCCAGCGGTGCGGGAGGACGGCAAAGTAGATCGGGTGTGCGCACGCCCTGTAAGGTTCCCGTGCACGCACCCCGGCCACGTGTGGGAGGATGTGGCGTGCGCCACGGAGGAGCGGCATGGCGTCCGACCGGAGGAGGTAAGGAGCTGACAGGGAGGGGTCTGGGACGAGCGGCTGCACTGGGAGCCTGGGTGACTGGGACCCGCTGAGAGGCATGTGTGTCCCGATCCCTTACACTGGACTTACAAGGGGCGCCGACGTGTATTCTAAAACTTGCCTTGGAAATTCTGGGGCAATATCAGGTAATGCTGCCAACATTTCAGTGAAATTTCTGCAGACAGACTAATGGCCCATTGGATTAACGCAGCGGGGACCCCTGCTGTGTTAATCCAATGGGCCATTAATTTTTCCGCAGAAAATGTTGCAGCATTACTGGGGTATTGTTGTTGATTGCCCCAGATTTTCCAAGGAAAGTTTTAGAATACTCATCGGCGAACTTGTACTCTCCTGCTGCCTACTTATCTTTGGAGCCAAGGCTCCCATGTTCGGTAGAACTGATCCATGGTTTGGTTTAGTTGGGCAGTTAGCTTCTCCATGTACATACTGTAACTTTGTTTATTCTTTTGTGCACCGTTCCCCTTGATGGGGCTTTAATCTTTTTCCAAGCCGCAGCTAAGGAACATCTCGCCGCTGTTAGAATGAAAGAGATCTGTTTCTTCATGGGGGACAGGATATTTTCACTGGCTTGGCCAGCACAAGGATCTGCGGGTCCAGAGGAATCCTCAGTTCCGAAATTTCTAGGGCCATACTCTGGATCATCACCCAAAAGTTCTGTACCACTGGGCATGTCCACCATATATGAGTCATATCTCTCTTGAGACCACATCCTCTCCAACATAGATCGGACATCCCAGGGAAGATCTGGCTCGGCCTACTAGGAGTTAGGTACCACAGAAATAGAATCTTGTAAATGTTTTCCTTTGTTATAGTGCAAATTGAAGTTTTGGCTGCCGATTCCCAGATATCCTCCCACTCGTCCTGCTCTATCTCTACATTTAGGTCTTTGGACCATTTTAGCATGTAAGAATGGTTTGGTGTATTTACAGATGACTCTATCCCAACGTATATATATACAATATCAATCATCTCTGGTAGGTACCTTTTTACAATACATTTCAAATTTTGATAAGTTAGGGAAACTTCTTAAAATAGGAGTAAGCAGGGATGTGGAAGTCCTTAATCTATACTTTCCTTTATTTTTGGACCACATTTTCCACGTGCACCTCATCGATCCTAAGTCAAACCGTCTTACGTGTGTCTCCCTGGACCCCTGTGACCAGAGAGCTACTACGAGGGATAGAGGTTTTGCATAGTAAGATTCAATTGCCAACCAGCAGCAGGTGGTAGGATCATTATTCCAAATCACTACTTGTTTTAATTGGGCTGCTTGATAATATTTGATAATATTTAATAATATCTGGAACTCCAAAGCCTCCCCTTGTTTTTGAAGCTAGCATTACAGATCTAGCAACTCTCGGTCTTTTATCTCTCCATATAAATTGAAAGATTCGGTTTTTATGTTTTTCAGCTCAGACTGAGGTACAGTATGTTTATTGGAAGCGTTTGGAAGTAGAATAACAATCTTGGGAGAATATTAATTTTGGCAGAAATGATTCTTCCCATCCAGGATATTCGGAATTTATTCCATGCCTGTACAGTAGATCTTTTTTGATTTTATCGAAAAGTTGAGGGTAATTACTTTGGTACAGGGATTTATAAGAACTCATTATATTAATTCCTAGATATTTAATGTGGGTAGAGCTCTATTTATACCTAAAGTTTGATTGCAGCAATTTTAGTTCTGAGGATGGAAGCGTTAAGTTTAGGGCTTCTGATTTATCATAATTAATTTTGTAGCCAGAGACTTTGCCAAATTGATCTAAGAGTAGTTGGAGATTTTGGAGGGATGTACGTGGATCCGCTAGGGATAATATAATGTCGTCTGCGAATAGAGATACCTTATTTTTTTATTTTATTTATAAAAATGTTTTACCAGGAAGTAATACATTGAGAGATACCTCTCGTTTTCAAGTATGTCCTGGGCACAGAGTTATAAAAAATACATGGTTACGATAAAAGAACAGGGTTATACAGGTAATTCATAGACATTTCATGGACAGATAAAGTTGGAAAATTGGGTACAGGGGATAAAGGGCTTATGTGTTTCAGATAGAAATAGAGCAGCTTCAACATCACTTTAACATCAACTAACATCAGCGAATGGCAGCAAACGGCTCACGCCCTTTGGCTGTCCTCCGGCTGCGCCAAAGGCTGTGCGCCTTTGGAGCAACGCAGATGTACGCTGGGTGGGTGAGGTTGAATCTGGTGCGTCTGTGAACAAAAAGATATTTTCTTTGTCCCCGTGGCTCATTAACATTCCAGTGGGTGGGGTTGGCGATTCAACAAAGAACAAGCACATGTTAACCCTTAGCACGCTGGTCCTGTGCAGAGGGGAGCAGTTCTTGGAGGGCCCTCATCAGGCTGTGCGCCTTTGGAGCAACGCAGATGTACGCTGGGTGGGTGAGGTTGAATCTGGTGCGTCTGTGAACAAAAATATCTTTTCTTTGTCCCCTTGGCTCATTAACATTCCAGTGGGTGGGGTTGCTGATTCAACAAAGAACAAGCACATGTTAATCCTTAGCACGCTGGTCCTGTGCAGAGGGGAGCAGTTCTTGGGGGGCCCTCATCAGGCTGTGCGCCTTTGGAGCAACGCAGATGTACGCTGGGTGGGTGAGGTTGAATCTGGTGCGTCTGTGAACAAAAAGATCTTTTCTTTGTTAGTTTATTCCGTCAATTGGAATTCCTTGAACATTGACGTTGTCTCTAATTTTGGCAGCTAATGGCTCAATTGATATGGCAAAGAGGAGAGGTGACAAGGGCATCCCTGTCTAGTTCAATTTGCAATCTTGATTGGGTCCGAATTTCCCTCTGGGAGTTTGACATACACTGTGGGTTTCTGGTATAGGGCTCTGACGCCCTCCAGAAATGGGCCTTTAAATCCAAATGTTAGCATGGCCTGGTCTAGAAATAACCATTTTATACTATAAAATGCTTTTTCATCTAAGCTTAGTAGTATCGTTTTTGTATCAGTGAGGTGCACTTAGTCTATAATGTTTATAATCTTGGGGGTATTGTCCGAGGCCTGTCTGCCCGAGACAAAGCCCACCTGATCAATATGTATTAGTTTTGGTAGGATCGGGTTTAGTCTATTTGTCAGGATTTTGCTATATAACTTTAACTCTGTGTTAAGTTTCTCTCTCTTTCTCTCTATTTCTCTCTCTTTCTCTCTATTTCTTTTCCTTGCAGAGGGAGTGAGTTAACAACTTCCCTCCCTCACATACCCCCTTCACCCCCCCCCCCCTCAGAGTGTAGCCCTTCATACACTCGGCCATTTAAATATCCCCCTTCTTAAAACAAAGATCAGCCCCACCGCAGAGTCTTCTGGCGATACCTAATTTTCTTCTTCTTTGACTTCCAGCTCATCAAAGCCCCAAACTTCTATTAAGTCTTTTCGGTGTCTTCCACACTTTACAAATTCTGATGAGATTTACACTACCGACACACTTTATTGCAGCACGGCTAGCACCGCAAGCCGGGGGATGCCCCGGCGTGCTAGCTGCACTCCCTCAGCGTGCCGCGCATCACCGATGCGCGGTCACGCGTCATCGGGTGCCTGCGCCCCCTGCACGCGCGTCCAGGGCTCCCCGAGGGAGCCCTGGTGTCCCGCGATGTGGGGGACGGCGGCAGGGGGTTCCGGGGGACCCGGCGGACCCGGCAGCGGGAGGGAGAGCGCCCCGATCGGAGGGCGCTCCTCTGCTGCTTCGGCGCGCGCCCGGCACCCTCCGGCGCGCGCCAGGTTACTGCTGCGGCCGAGAACGGGCAAATGCTCGAATAAACTCGGCCGCAGCAGTATGAATCTGGTTCTCCTTAGTACAATGTATTTTTCCTAAGAACAGCTTCACTCCTACCAGTAACTTTATTTTTCTGCTTTGGGGGAATTATCTGGTACTCATGACATTAAGCTTAGATATTTGCTACCTCTTTATCAGTTCATGGCCACATTGTAAAGTGGTGATTCAAGAGCACACTGTTTATTATAACCCGGAGGGTTATATTTCAGAACAAATGTTGTTTTTCAAGACCCTGCACATCAATGTTGGACCCTTACATTACACACTAAGCGTATACCAAAAAGTATATGTTGGTGGTTATTTGAAAGTAGTCAAAAAAATAGGGATAAGGGAGTGCATAGTATGATACATCCGATGATAACAATCATCAATTCATCTTTCATAATTTGAGCATGTCCTGCTCATATATATATATTAGATAAATGAGAACAAAGGCACTCAGTCTGGTAAACAATATGGTGGGTGCAAATCCTGTATGAGCAAAATAGGCAATACGATACCGTGTGGACGAATATCAGAGGCAGTACTCCAGAAAGTAGTCAAAAGATTTGTATTAATGAGACATCATATCCAACGTTTTGGTCCTACATGCGGGACCTTTCTCAATGTGATGTGAATACAGAGTGCAATAGAACCCATATAAATACCCTCCAAAACCATAACAAACAGGTGCAGCACATAATTGAATTAAAACAATACCTTACATGCCTAATGTGGGACTCTCCCGTTGCTGTTAAAGCGTTGTCTGAAACGCAGTGACCCGCCCATCTCGTGAAACGCATTCATCGCGCATGCGCAGGTCAAGGGTTAAAGAAGTCAAAAAACCTTCGGCACGTATATCAGAGCCAGAGGGGGCGCCTGCAGTCAATGAAATGCATGCCAAGCCGAGAGAAGGCCGTCTGCGCATGCGCGAACCACGAGAACGTAGAAAATAAATAAATAATAAGCGCAACTGGAGGGGAGTTAGTCCATCGCGATCTAAGTGTGACTGCACATGTGTGGTGATACTGGTGCGCGCTACATAGTGAGGCAGAACACTGAGAGTGGTAAAGCTATACTAAGCAACAAACATGATTGGAAAAGTATGCCTTAAACATGCTAAACAGAGGCATGTGTAGATGCCTGGTACTGTCTATATGGGGCAAAAAAGTATCTGCACTGACATCAGTGGCTGATAACACCATGTGCTGGGCATAACAGGTTGAGAGTCATAAATCATAAACATGAAGAAAAATGGGGCACTAACAAACACCCACAATAAAGGTGCAGAACAGTGGAAAACATACTGAAAATTTGAACATAAATGCTGTGATGGTCTGGCATAATGAGAAAAATATGTAAATAAATCAACATTAGAACTGATAACCTAGCTAATATAACCTCAGAAGAGCCAGAACACACATAACAGGGATGACACACATCACAGCTTAGTAGCTAGATATTACTAAATTGATATTACTAAATTGGCATGTAATCAATTATGCCTTGTCCACCAGGCGCAATTGAAGCAAAGCTATTGTTTAATAAACAATTCAGATGATGCATAAGTAAGTCAGTCCAAACGCACCTGCAGTCGTTCCATGAACCATGTCATATGGAGCAACAAAATGTGCAAGGATCAAAAGCAAATGTCATAAATTGCATTAAACTTAATTTGTCCATATTGAAATATATGCCTAGATACAAAGCATGATTATTGCTCACTTTCTCAACATGGACTCACGCCGGTTGTGTTATGTGACTAGTAGTTGCATCTGACTTTTAATTGTTCAGTTATTCCCTAACTGACCATTATTCAATATGGACAAATTAAGTTTAATGCAATTTATGACATTTGCTTTTGATCACTGCGTTTCAGACAACGCTTGGCGGTTCACAGCAACTGGAGAGTCCCACATTAAGCATGTAAGGTATTGTTTTAATTCAATTATGTGCTGCACCTGTTTGTTATGGCTTTGAAGGGTATTTGAACATACAAAATAAGTGTCCCTGGCGCTAGTGCAAAAATGTCCAAATTACCATGATCCAAAAGACAATCCTGTATTGTGAGACAGTCCAGGTGAATGGATGGGACAACAAAGAAAGTTCCGGATGGGTAAAGGTGTCCTTGAAGGGTGACTCCAAATTGTTTCTGGAAATATACAAAAACAACACACCAATTGCGTAGTATGAAAGGCAGAAATACCCTATCTAAAACAGAAATGCCCTACTTACAAGATATAATCTTGCTTGTTCAGGGGAGAGAATTTGTGCTTGTGCCACGTCTTCACCCCGACATCCACGACATAGTGTTAAAAGTAAATCCTTTAAATCCAATGTGACTGTTATGATATTGAGACATTCATTAATTGTAGGACTAATTTTTGTGTTTATTTTTTGCAATGCCCATGCGGATTGCAATATGTGGGCCGAACTGGGAGACCTCTTAAGCGGCGATTTGCCGAGCATGTGTATAACATCAAAAGAGATCTCGAGACGCATAGTGTCTCCAATCATTTTAGATTGAAACACAATCAAAACCCAGATGGCCTAATCTGCATGGGCATTGACAGTCCGAAATCCAATTGGCGTGGGGGGGGGGGACAGGCTCAACACGGTATCCAAACGTGCGAGTTATTGGATATATGTGTTAAAAACCCTGTCTCCCCTAGGTCTTAATATAGATTTTGATTTAGCAGCCTTTTTAAAAGATCCTTAAAATTTTATTTCAATTCCATTCATTGTTTTATGATGCCACATGTTTGATATATTTTATTACATTGTGTTGTTATTATTTTATTATTTTATGTAAGTGACAGGCATGTATTGTAGGACCTATATGACCCTAGCAGCGTTCTGTTATTACATTTGCTGTTATATGTCCCCTTAACATGCTGTCAATCAGTATTACACCCGCCCCATTGTGGGCAAGCCCATCCAGTACACTTGTATATAAGTGTTGTATCCACAAAGCTCCACCACCCCTGAGGAAGTGACGTTCAGTCACGAAACGCGTAGGGAGGAGGAGCTTAGTTTTGTACGTGCGTGCCGATCAGCTGCTGCAACCACCTGACGCCGGAGAAGTGACCCATGCTGCTGACATCATCAATCGGCGAGCTTCGGAAGATTCTGTTAGTCACTTGATCTCCGTTTTTATCGGGTTGGAAGAAGGTTGCGGACGGCATTCGTGAGTTGTACCGCTCTCCCATACTTATTGTAAATGTGGGTAGTGTGTTTGTTTTTAAGTGTATTAAAGTATAGTAACATATTACACAAGGTTGTGTCCTATTTTCCATTCCCATCGGTTACTGCTGTTTATTGTGTATCTGTGAGTTCAACAACTACTAGACGGGGAACCATCTCGTCCAACCACGTGGGGTCCATGGATGTCGGGGTGAAGACGTGGCACAAGCACAGATTCTCTCCCCTGAACAAGCAAGATTATATCTTGTAAGTAGGGCATTTCTGCCTTTCATACTGTGTGTTGTTTTTGTATATTTCTAGAAACAATTTGGAGTCACCCTTCAAGGACACCTTTACCCATCCGGAACTTTCTTTGTTTTCCCATCCATTCACATGGACTGTCTCACAATACAGGATTGTCTTTTGGATCATGGTATTTTGGACATTTTTGCACTAGCGCCGGGGACACTTATTTTGTATGTTCAGTTTGTTTAGCAGGTTTGGAACTACCTGCTGTATGTAGTTCCCCTTGGCAGCTTATTATTTATCTTATCACTTTTATTTTTGTGTGTAGATTTATCACTCATTGGTCACATTTTTAGTTGGATCTAGCGCTTGTAGAGAGTGTATTCAGTTTGTTTTTTGTTCACTTGTTTGAAGGGTATTTATATGTGTTCTATTGCACTCTGTATTCACATCACCTTGAGAAAGGCCCCACACGTAGGATCGAAACGTTGGATATGGTGTCTCATTAATACAAATCTTTTGACTACTTTCTGGAGTGCTGCCTCTGATATTCGTCGAAACTAGAGAAAACAAACCCTATTACAAGCACTCAGTGTACGGTTGACAGCACTTTCTGGAGAGCTGCCTCTGATATTCGTCGAAACTAGAGAAAACAAACCCTATTACAAGCAGTCAGTGTATTACGGTTGATATGATTGTATGTTTAAAATCAATTTTAATGATATTAAAGTAAAAAATATGTATAACAGGGTGAATAAATAACTATGGTGACCAAACACATACAACAAGACAAACACTGTGTACATAAATATCAAAAACTGAAACCCAAGGTGTAACTAAATATTGAGTACAAATACGCTTGCTGGTGAGTAGGACCTAAATAGGTCACAGTAAATCATTATTAGCCCTTGGGTACAGCACTAATAGTGTGAGTTAAAATAAAAATGTATATAGTGAACAGGTGACGTGCAGACTGAAAATCTATGTATTATCATCAGACAAATACTTGTTCCTACAGAAAATCTATCATTACTAAATATAATAGCTACTATATACAGTATAGGCACACTAAATAGTGTATAATGCCTAGAGGCACAGATCGGAGTCCGTATCAATTTATAGCCCCTTGTAACACTTAAATTAGCAAGATACTGCTTTAAGAATGTACTTTTAAAATGACTAAAAAAGAGTCCACAAAATGTGTTTAAGTAGCTCAAAGGCACGGATCGAATCCGTATCAAATTATAGCCTCCTAAATAAACATATAGTCATTAACAAGCAGGTAAGTAGCTATCACACATAATATAAGTGTAATCAGGAACAGGGGTATCGCAGACAGGTAGGGTAGCTTGTGCAGGTAGCCAAGAGTGCGTGGATCAGCACATAACAGCTGCATGTAATGCCAAATACAAAGGTAAGACAACACTCTGCAGTAAGTCTAAAATAGACAGCCTGACATGTTGCTACTAATATCCTTGTGAAATGGTGTTAGGCATATCCCTTAGCGCAATGCATGGATAGTGCAGCATCAGTGTATCAAAATAAAGGCTTATAGCAAGCTAAGAGTTTCAGACCTGCATCTCGGCGACTTGTAAGTCCTACCAGCACTCCGATGTGATCAGCCCCTTGCTGCTGCGTACCAACGTCATGACGTCAGTCTGGTCCTGCTTCCCACCTGACGTACGTTTCGCAGAGGCGCTTTGTCAAAGGTGGTGTTCTTTTGCACTCTGTATTCACATCACCTTGAGAAAGATCCCGCACGTAGGACCGAAACGTTGGATATGATGTCTCATTAATACAAATCTTTTGACTACTTTCTGTAGTGCTGCCTCTGATATTCATCCACACGGTATCGTATTGTGTATATATATATATATATATATACATATATATATATATATACAGAAATATTTTTAAAAAATGATATATATATATATATATATATATATAATTTTTTTAAATATTTCTGCACTTAATTATATAAACAGTAGTACATGTATGGGGGATATCATTATTATAACTGCATATACAGTGAAGTGTGACCTAAGAGTATACATGTTTGACAAATTTCAGTCAAACCTACTATACTTCAGTAATGCTAAAGCCACATTGTGAACAATGTGTAGATATGAAGTGTGTATGAGAACATAATGAATGTGCATTAATATGTGAAATCAACAGCACTGCGATTCTCATGTCTGTTTAAGGCTCATTATCATGACATGAAAAAGCTACCGGTATTTAATATACACAAAGAGAAACATACTAATTAGTTATTGTGAAAATGTACAAATACTTTTTGTTTATACACAATAGTGTTTCTAATTAACTGGTGTGTGTTAGTTGGGCAAGGACAAATGTTGAATATGCAAGTGAAAATAATACAATACACAGACTGAATCTGTATGTGGGAGAAGATTACAGATGCCGCAGCCGTTATTCGAACATTTCACGCACTGTATACAGTAGAGACAACGACTATTCTAACACAAACCAGTGGCAATCGCCAAAAAGACCCAGGTAGATCCTGAATAAATGCCTTAAAAAATTCTTTAAATAAAACTACAATAATAATCCAAATAACATTAAACAAGCCCCAGCATTTCTGCATTCATTAATGGCCCATCAGATTAACAGCGGGGGTACCTGGCAGTCCCATTCAAACTGAATTGGACTGCCAGGGACCCCTGCTGTGTTAATCCTATGGTTCGTTAGTCAATGCAGAAATAACTTAAACGTGCCTCAAACTAGCCCAGAACATACCCAGCACATACCCTGAATTTAACCCGGCTAGTTTAAAGCAAGTGTTAGGATAATCGTGGCCTCGTCTGTACCTCTGAATACCCATGTCATGGCGCATGATTTCTTCCAACCTTACCGCCTTAAGACGCGTGTTGACTCGTGTTTTTATTGAGTACAGAAAATGGCATTTTAGTGTTCTGGTTTTTAAACACCTGCAAATTGACACAGTAGCACAGTACTGTACACATTACAATTCATTCATTTCTGCCACGGATACGTGAAGAATTGCACCCAAACAAATCAGAATCCATGAAATTCAAACATATCAACCACGATAAACACAGGTGTGCCTGGTGTGATTGGCCGTGTGAATGCCGCATGGAATACAACAGAACACACGAAAACGGCTTTGTGAAATGTTCGAATAACGGCCGCTGCATCTGTACATGGACACTTCTTCCTTTGTATAATGACTTGGACAGTACTATACCTAAAAGGTGAACATTTTGATACATTTTTCACAAAGCTGATTTTAAGGAATAGTTTGCTTAGCTTTCAACCATTCCATGAGAACACATGCAGTTAGAAATGTCTTCCAACAAGAGACCTCAGTTGAGTTACGCATATTTAATATATAGCGCCATTCAATTCAGAACAGAGAAAAGAGCAACTGTATCCAAACTATATCAGTATATCATTGACAAATACCCATTTAAAAAAATTACTACAAACCAGGATGTACACTGGCGACACACTTTATTGAAGTGTGGCCAGTTCCGCAAGCCGGGAGATTTCCCGGCTTGCAAGTGGCAGCCCCTCGGCGTGCCGCGCATCTCCGATGCGCGGTCACGCGTCATCAGGTGCCTGCGCCCCCTGCACGCGCGTCCAGGGCTCCCCAAGGGAGCCCTGGTGTCCCGCGATGTGGGGGACGGCGGCAGGGGGTTCCGGGGGACCCGGCGGACCCGGAGAGGAGAGGGGGAAGCCGCGATCGGCGGGCCTCTCCTCCGCTGCTTCGGCGCGCGCCCGGCACCCTCCGGCGCGCGCCAGGTAACTGCTGCGGCCGAGAACGGGCAAATGCTCGAATAAACTCGGCCGCAGCAGTATGGCGGAATTCGATCAGACAGACTTTATCAGTCAATGATTGTTTAATTCGAAACCCACCATATCCCGGAAAGAGGGGTGGCCCTTGGTCACTGCATGAATCATGGATGCGTATGTTTGCTCATGGAAATTTACGAGAGAGAAAAACCCCTTCTATAGGTGCCTGCAGTGGTGCCTTAAATGTTTAGCAGAATTGTTATTCTTTTCAACCGGAGTGCTTCAACAAATACCAGAACCATGACGGACCTACAGACGAGACAACAAGTATTCTAAGACTTGCCTTAAACTAGCCTGGTTACATGCTGGGTACATGCTGGGTGTAACCTGGCTAGTAACCTGACTGGGTGTAACCGAAGGCAAGTTTAAGGCATTTCTGTATTGACTAATGACCCATCGGATTAACACAGCAGGGGTCCTTGGCAGTCCCATTCAGTTTGAATGGGACTTCCAGGGACCCAATCTAATGGGCCATTAGTCAATGCAGAAATGCCTTAAACTTGCCTTAAACACGACCCAGCATGTACCCAGCACGTACCTGGGTCTTTTTGGCGATTGCTACTGGTTTGTGTAAGAATAACCGTCGGCACTACAGTAACTATTATGAGATATGCATAATAAAGACCTGGCTCTAGCAGATTACATGCCACAAAGTAGCTATCTGTATCGCCTCAGTGCATGACACAATATCCAAACTATTATGGAGCAAGCAACCATCCGAATTAGCTGAACCCACAGAACACCCAATTGTTTGACTACAGCAGTGACATCCACAACACTTCTTGCATGACTGCACAGAATATGCATGCAATATAATGCAGGTAACTATAAAACATTCACTTGATACAATCTGTGAATCACTCATTTCCGAATGACACGCATATGCGTACCATTCACTATGCATGCATATACCATAGGAAAAAAACAGTTTTGTTTATAAGTTGTGCCATGCCCCTTTTACTTTTTCTCTGTCATCTGTTAATATTACAGAGATCGTAGCGTGAAGAGCAGCAGATGCCGGAACAGACTTCTAAAAGAAGGTAAGAGGCAGTTAACGAAATCCATGGCAATATTGTTAAATGTGTTGTGAATGTCCGCTGTAAAAAAGCCGAATTCCTGCGCATCCCTTAAATGTCATTCCACAACGTTTACGCCCCTCTGTTTTAAAGCAGGTCGCCATTTCGCTTTTTCGTAGTTAATGAAATATGTAATATGTGCAGGAATGCAGTGCATATATTCCTAATTAGTTGTGTACTTTGCCTGTGGATACATTATGATATGTTTTATCGCTTCATTCTGTGTTAGTGACTTAGATAAATGGCTGGTAATGCAACAGATTTACAGCTAATAAGTAACATTATGACGGCTATTTAATGTTATCTGGCAGTGGATATATAAGATTGTTGCAGTGATAGGTCTGGCACAACAAATGGCTATAATACAGCCAGTTTGATAAATTTCACTTGTAGATACTTAATTAGTATCTTGATGCTTGTTAGATTAAATATTCATGCATAATAAATAATCCATTAGAAATGTTTTATAAAAAATTCCAAAGACATGTGAAAAATTAATTTAGGCCACAAACAAATGCTGACGTATTTATTGTGTACTAGACAACTCTTCAAATACAAAAACATGTATGATGTTTGTTTGTATGCAGCTTAAATGTTTTCATAATGGTGTACATTTATAATTAACTTGCCATATCTACTTCTTTTACAGATGCTCCATTCCACAGACAAAATCATGTGAATAGAAGTATCCAAACACAGAAAAAAAATACTAATTTTAAATACTCTTTGAACATCCTGCAAACATGATTTAGACACTAGACTACATAACGTTGGTACTAGTGCTATGAGACACAATATACAGTAGAGACAGCGACTATTCTAACACAAACCAGTGGCAATCGCCAAAAAGACCCAGGTACAGCCTGAATAAATGCCTTAAACGTGCCTTAAACTAGCCCGGCATTTCTGCATTAATTAATGGCCCATCAGATTAACAGCAGGGGTCCCTGGCAGTGTTAATCCTATGGGTCGTTAGTCAATGCAGAAATGCCTTAAACGTGCTTCAAACTAGCCCAGATCATACCCAGCACATACCCTGAATGTAACCCGGCTAGTTTAAAGCAAGCGTTAGGATAATCGTGGCCTCGTCTGTACATATTGCCCTGCGTTTCTGCCACCCCCCGCCCCCACACAGAAGTGTGTCCCGCTGCATGCCCCGCGACTCTGCCACCAAACCTCCCCCCCCCCTCCCTCCAAGTGCCGGTCCCCAAAGGAGCATTGTATGATCGGCTGCATGTCCAGCGCTCCCCACTATCTTGCTCCAAGTGCCGGTCCCCACAGGAGCAGTGTATGTTCGGCTGCATGCCCCGTGCTCCCCCCCCCCCCTTTGCTAGAATTACCGCCCCCCACACAGGAGAGATTGATTCAGCAGTGTGTGACTGCATGCTCCAAAAGCCCTCTGTCTGCCTCTGCTACTCACAGCTGTGCTGCCGGCACCACAAGCCCATCCTCCCCCTTGCTAAAAGTGCTGGTCCCGAAAGGAGCAGTGTATATTCGGCTGCATGCACCACAAGCCCCCCTCCTCCCCCGCTCTGCTCGTTGGAAGTGCCGCCCCCACACAGGAGAGATTCATTCGGCAGTGTGTGGCTGCTGCATGCCCCATGTTCCCTCTGTCTGCCTCTGCTACTCACAGCTGTGCTGCCGGCACCAGAAGCCACCCCCACCCCGTGTCTGTCTCTGTCTCTGTGTGTTTTTCTCTCTCAGTGTATGTGTGTGTCTCTGTGTGTGTGTATGTGTCTCTCTGTGTGTGTATTCATTCTCTCCCCTTCCCTCCAATCTCTCCCCTCCCCCTTCTCTCCCCCATTCCTCTCTCTCCCCCATTCCCCTCCCTCCCTCATCTCTCCCTCTCCCCCCTTTCTCCCTCCCTTTCCCCACTTTCCCCATCTCTCCCTCTCCCCCTTTCCCCCTCTCTCCACCCTCTCTCTCCTCTGTCCCCCCTTCCTCTTTCTCCCCCTCTCTCTCCTCTCTCCCCTCTCTCCCCTTCTCTCTTCTCTCCCCTCTCTCTCTCCTCTCTCCCCCTCTCTCTCTCTCCTCTCTCCCCCCTCTCTCTCTCATCTCCCCCTCTCTCTCTCCTCTCCCCCTCTCTCTCTCCTCTCCCCCTCTCTCTCTCCTCTCCCCCTCTCTCTCTCTCTTCCCCCTCTCTCTCTCTTCCCCCCTCTCTCTCTTCTCTCTCGTCCCTCTCTCTTCCCCCCAACTCTCCCCTCTCTCTCTTCCCCCCTCTCTCTCTTCCCCCCCTCTCTCTCTCTTCCTCTCTCTCCCTCTCTTTCTCTCTCTCCCTCTCTTCCTCTCTCCCTCTCTTCCTCTCTCTCCCTCTCTTCCTCTCTCTCTCTTCCTCTCTCACAGCTGTGCTGCCGGCACCACAAGCCCCTCCTCCCCCTTGCTCCAAGTGCTGGTCCCCAAAGGAGCAGTGTATGTTCGGCTGCATGCACCACAAGCCCCCCTCCTCCCCCGCTCTGCTCGTTGGAGTGCCGCCCCCAAACAGGAGAGATTCATTCGGCAGTGTGTGGCTGCTGCATGCCCCACGTTCCCTCTGTCTGTCTGCCTCTGCTACTCACAGCTGTGCTGCCGGCACCAGAAGCCACCCCACCCCGTGTCTGTCTCTGTCTCTGTGTGTTTTTCTCTCTCAGTGTATGTGTGTGTCTCTGTGTGTGTGTATGTGTCTCTGA